>NW_026941382.1:127500-135448 GCF_032062105.1 Saccostrea cuccullata
CAAATCTTTTAAAATCTTCTTCTCAAGAACCGCTGGGCCAGGAAAGCTGAAACTTATGTGGAAGCATCCTTGGGTAGTGTAGATATTAAATTGTTACAATCATGACCCCGGGGGGTAGGGCGGGGCCACAATAGGGAATCCAAGTTTTACATAGAAATATATAGAACAAATCTTTAAAAATTTTCTTCTCAAGAACCACTGGGACAGGAAAGCTGAAACTTATGTGGAAGCATCCTTGGGTAGTGTAGATATTAAATTGTTAAAATCATGACCCCGGGGGTAGGGCAGGGCCACAATAGGGAATCCAAGTTTTACTTAGAAATATATAGAACAAATCTTTAAAAATCTTCTTCTCAAGAACCACTGGGCCAGGAAAGCTGAAACTTATGTAGAAGCATCCTTGGGTAGTGTAGATATTAAATTGTTAAAATCATGACCCCGGGGTAGGGCGGGGCCACAATAGGGAATCCAAGTTTTACTTAGAAATATATAGAACAAATCTTTAAAAATCTTCTTCTCAAGAACCACTGGGTCAGGAAAGCTGAAACTTATGTGGAAGCATCCTGGGGTAGAGTAGATTCTAAAGTTTTCAAATCATAAAAGGGAAGGGGGTAGTGGGGCATGATAGGACTAAAGCAAGAGGGGGAATCTGGTAAAGAACTGCATCACCCAAGTTACTCAGGTGAGCGATGTGGCCCATGGGACTCTTGTTCAAAATGCTACTCCTCCTACAGTTTTGGTTTGATTTCAGTATAACTTGGCACACAAGTAGACTACACCAAGATACATAATTCTGTGTATCGGTTTTTGATTTCGGTGAAAGGTGTTGCCGTGGTTACTAAAAATAGAAATTTCTGTTTAATTCTTTCAAAATGCTACTCCTCCTACAGTTTTGGTCTGATTTCAGTATAACTTGGCACATAAGTAGACTACACCAAGATACATAATTCTGTATATTGGTTTTTGATTTCAATGAATGGTGTTGCCGTGGTTACTAAAAATAGAAATTTCTGTTTAATTCTTTCAAAATGCTACTCCTCCTACAGTTTTGGTCTGATTTCAATGTAACTTGGCACACAAGTAGACTACACTAAGATACATAATTCTGTGTATCGGTTTTTGATTTCGATGAACGATGTTGCTGTGGTTACCAAAAATAGAAATTTCTGTTAAATACTCTCAAAATGCTACTCCAAATACAGTTTAAGTCTGATTATAATATAATGTGGCATGCAAGTAGACTACACTAAGAACATAAAGAGACTTAATCAAGGATCATTATTCTATTTATTGCTGTTGAAAAGTTTCAATTCCCAACTGCTTAAGTACTTTTGTCTTCCTTTGCTATAAGTACAAACCAGTAGAGCTTCAGTCTCAACAGAGACTTCTGGTTTCATTTACTCTATGTCAGTATCATAAATATTTGTTATTGCTTTTGGACTATACACAGATAAAAACTTTAACATGTTTGCCTTTCAATTATCACAAATGTTTCCTTTGATTTAAGGTCAAAGTTATATCATGTAATCCAAATTCTTCCACTACAGTTTGCATCTGTTTAGGTTTTAGAAATAAATCTTTGTGCAAAAAAAATGTTGTAGTATCTTACATTTGTGAGTTGTATTGATTTCCAGATATTGATGAATGTAGAGGAGGGACAGATTCCTGTAACCAGAATTGTTACAACAGTGTAGGGAGTTATTATTGTACCTGTTACATTGGATATCAGCTACAGGATGACAGGAGAACTTGTGTGAAATGTAAGTATGATATCTGATATCTTAATATAATACCTGTTCTATTGAATATCAGCTACAGGACAACAGGAGAACTTGTGTTAAATGTATGTATGATATCTGATATCACCTGTTATATTGGATATCAACTACAGGACAACAGGAGAACTTGTGTTAAATGTAAGTACATGTATATTTGATGTCACCTGTTATATTGGATATCACTCAGGACAACCTGAGAATTTGTGTCAAATGTACATGTAAGTATGATATCTGATATCTAAATATATTACCTATTATATTGGATTTCGGTTTCGAGACAACACTGGAAAACTTGTGTCAATTGTAAGTTGAATATCTCACTATAACACATATGTTACATTAAACATCAGGTAAAAGGTGATATCACAACTTTTGTGAAATGTAAGTACAATTTCAAACTGCACAATTTGAGTATGGATATATTAAATTCCTCCCAAACATTCCTTAACTTGCACAGATTGATGTTTTAGGCCATCACTTATGTTTCAGTAACCTAATTCAAATTAAATCAATGTTTTCAATTACATGATATGCATCATGTACTTCTGGGAAGGCATATTATGTAACTCAGCAGTGCTTTAAATTTAGAAATTGAGCCTTTTTTTTTATTTATAGCCCAAAACCCCTGCCTTGGTGCCAGTGTGGATGGAACTTGTGACACGACTCATGGAGGATGTACCGTTAACTCCTCCAATGTAGCCTATTGTTTCTGTGACCATGGATACAACCTCCAAGTCAACGCTTCAGGATTCTCACTTTGTCCAAGTAAGACATCACGGTTACAAAGTGCTTTTTTAGATATTTTGATTGATTGGTAATTAGGACCCCGCTTGGCAGGCGCCCTATAGTGATCAGTCTGTCCGTCCATCCAGCTGTCCGTCTGTCTGTCCAAGATCTCTTGTCCAGAGCATATCTTCTCTCTCCTTGGCCCAATCTGGCTCATACTTTACCCACAGAGTGCCTTTGGGTAACTGGTGTGCATTGACCTTGAACCATGTTTCTAGGTCAAAGGTGAAGGTCATAGCAGAATTTTATGAAAAATCCTTGTCTGGAGCATATCTTCTCTCTCCTTGGCCCAATCTGGCTCATACTTCACCCACAGAGTGCCTGTGGGAAACTGGTGTGCGTGACTTTGAACCATGTTTCTAGGTCAAAGGTCAAGGTCATAGCAGAATTATATGAAAAATCCTTGTCCGGAGCATATCTTCTCTCTCCTTGGCCCAATCTGGCTATTACTTCACTCACAGAGTTGCACTGGTCAATGGATGTGCAGTGACCTTGGTCGAAGTTTCTAGGTCGTGGTCAAAATTAGCCTCTCTGTTTAAAATCTTTGTTTGGTGCATAATTTTTTCCCTTTAATTCCAGTAAATTTATGTAACTGGGGATACAAGATAACTTCGATATATATCTGTAAATTCGCAAAATCCGTGAAGTCGTACTAAATGTCTTTTACTGTATTGCTTAAATGTTCCTCTTCAAAATAAACCCTTTTAAACTACCTTACATTTTTATGTTCATCGTTGAAAGCGGGGCCCTTTGAGATGGCCACTATCTCGATATCTAGTTCATTTGAATGTTTTGCAGAATCTATTTTCTTGTTTAGCTTTAATATCTGCTGATGTTGTAGATATCTATTGATGGTGTTGATATCAATGAGTGTGCAGTGAATTCTGTAGATGTTCTGCTTTGACTAATATGTGTTGATGTTAAGATATCTGTTGTTGTTGTAAATGTCAGTGTTGAAGTTATAGAAATATGTTGCTGTTGTAGATATCTGTGCTGTTGTAGATATTTGTTGATGCTATAAGTAAATATCATTGTTATTGTTGTAGATATCGATGAGTGTATAACCAACATCTCTGGCTGTTCCCACATCTGTAATGATATCAGTGGTAGCTTTTACTGTACTTGTCCTGATGGGTACAAACTGACAACAGATCACAAAACTTGTGAAAGTTAGTATAATCTTATGATAAAAACATAGTGCCATTTTATTTTGATTCATCGTTTTTTGTAGAAATATTCTGAATGAAACCACATATAATGCTGTCAGATTTTTCAATGTTTAAATAAAATTTTGTTTTTCTTTCCTCAGATTGTATTGTCACCAACACCTGGGGAGGTAACTGTACCACCCCCTGTAACTGTGGGGTGGGGGCCTCCTCTTGTGACCCCCTGATTGGCTGTCGCTGTCTGCCAGGATGGACGGGAACTCTGTGTGAACTTAACATCAATGAATGTCTGACCACCCCGTGTAATGTAACCCAAACATGTGTAGATACTGAAGGTTCCTATATATGTCAATGTGATTCAGGATTTCAGAGTAACCAAAATGGTGGATGTCAAGGTAAGACTATTTGTGTACATGAACTTATGTTTGTAAGTCGCTGACTTTTAAAAAAATTGATGTCTTAGAATTCTTAAGTAAGCCTCCAGGGTTTGACATTAAGGCACGTCCGACCGACTGAGTCTAGTAAAAGATGGGTCCGGTCGTGTAAAATGTCTGTCTATCAGACCGACTGGTCGTGTAAGAAAAGTAAAACTTATTATACAAATGTATATTCTTAAACAAATTTATTATCAATGAAAAATAAAATCAAAATGTTTCTAATTTACTGCATAGTAGAAAGAAAACTGTATAGTTGTTACAGACAGCATGACCGAAGTGCTTATTATTAACAGCAGTCATTATAGGCATTCGTAACTACTCGGCCACTTTTCTAAAGAGAAACAATAAGCTATGGAAATGGCTCAGAAGTTACGATTGTCATTGTCGAAAGATTCACATTTCTCTGAACAATTTTTATGGTATGGTATTGATATGGTATTGATATTGTATACAAGTTGATTAAATTAAGTTAGGACTAAACATAACATGCTGCATATATATGACCTAGGTTTGATGTTGACATGTGTTCAGGAAAATTTGTTATTAAGATACAGATTACAAAGTTAAACCAATACAATTAAACATGATAAAAAAGGGTTATTCATAAATTATTACTATTTTGTGCTTTGAATATTTTTTCTTTAGTTTGGTCAGGGCTAGTGGTTAAAGGGTCAGGGCTGGTAAAAATTTGCCAGAGTAGCAGTATTCGAAAAGCTTTTTGTCAAACCCTGGCTTCATTTACTTGTATGTTGCAAAGAAAAGTTGTTTTCTTTTCCATGTGAAAAAAATCTATAATAAGATTGCTTTCATCCTTTTTGTAGATGTTGATGAATGCAGCAATGACCAGCACAATTGTCAGCAACTGTGTACAAATATAGTAGGAAGCTACATCTGTTCCTGTAGACCTGGATTTGAGCTGAAGTCAGATGGCATCTCCTGTCAAGGTTCTATTTGTGCTGCTTTAATTTTTGTAAAGTTTTGTAAATTAGAAAAGTAAATACCAGTTGACAGGAATCTTCAGGTAGTGAAACATGTTTTTGTATATTTAACAACTGTTTAATTTGATTTATTCACAGATGTAAATGAGTGTGCAACTAACAACCACAACTGTAGCCAGGCCTGTAGTAACACAGAAGGGAGTTACTTCTGTTACTGCCACCAAGGTTATAACCTGGATAGTGATGGCAAGACTTGTAATCTTATTGTAACTACAACAGTGAGTTTAAGTACAACCCAGCAGTCTGTAGAAACTACCACTACAACTCAACAGCCAACAACTACCACTACAACTCAACAGCCAACTACAACTACAACTCAACAGCCTACAGCTACCACTACAACTCAACAGCCGACAACAACCACTACAACTCAACAGCCTACAACAACCACTACAACTCAGCAGCCTACAACTACCACTACAACTCAACAGCCTACAACTACCACTACAACTCAACAGCCTACAACTTCCACTACAACTCAACAGCCTACAACTACCACTACAACTCAACAGCCTACAACTACCACTACAACTCAACAGCCTACAACTACCACTAAAACTCAACAGCCTACAACTACCACTACAACTCAACAGCCTACAACTCAACAGCCTACAACCACTACAACTCAACAGCCTACAACTACCACAACTCAGCAGCCTACAACAACAACCACTACAACTCAACAGCCTGCAACAACTACCACTACAACTCAACAGCCTACAACTACCACTACAACTCAACAGCCTACAACTACCACTACAACTCAACAGCCTACAACAACTACCACTACAACTCAACAGCCTACAACAACTTCCACTACAACTCAACAGCCTACCACAACCACAACAACTCAACAGCCTACAACAACTACTACAACTCAACAGCCTACAACAACCACTACAACTCAACAGCCTACAACAACCACTACAACTCAACAGCCTACAACCACTACAACTCAACAGCCTACAACAACCACCACAACTCAACAGCCTGCAACTACCACCACAACTCAGCAGCCTACAACTACCACTACAACTCAACAGCCTACCACTACAACTCAACAGCCTGCAACAACTACCACTACAACTCAGCAGCCTACCACTACAACTCAACAGCCTACAACAACCACTACAACTCAGCAGCCTACAACTACCACTACAGCTCAACAGCATACAACTACCACTACAACTCAACAGCCAACAACCACTACGACTCAACAACCTACAACTACCACTACAACGCAGCAGCCTACAACAACCACCACAACTCAGCAGCCTACAACAACCACTACAACTCAACAGCCAACAGCCACTACAACTCAACAGCCTACAACTACCACTACAACTCAACAGCCTACAACTACCACTACAACTCAACAGCCTACAACTACCACTACAACTCAACAGCCTACAACTACCACTACAACTCAACAGCCTACAACCACAACAAGGAGATCCACAACTATGACAGTTTTGACACAAAGTTCCACCCTTACCACCACAACTACAGCACCAACTTCAACTCAGCCATATACTGACACAAGTGAGTTGAATGGTAATGCATTGTAAAGGCATAGAAACCTTGATATGATATATAAAATTTACTTAATATTGATTGTCTACAGTGTTGCTACCTTATGACTCAGTAGATATTTCTCTGTAAAGGCACCAAACAAATATGGTATAATTTATGAAATTACTCATTCATATATGTTATTCACAGTATTGCTACCTTATGGATCAGTGTATGGTGACTCTTTAGCCAGTACAGGAGATGATGCTTTACAAGCAGTTGTGTTTAACCCAATAGGATTCAGGTGTGGCTGTTCAATTAGCAAACAGATATATGTAAGTCAGCTTGTATCTTGCTTTCATTTCCTGTTTAATAGAGGAAAGTATAATGCACCAGAGAATTGCCAGTTTGAAAAAAGAGGAAATGTTAATCCTGAACAATATAATACAGAAAATACAGAGGCAATAATGTCATATAGAGTATGCATTCGTAGGTACTTTTGTCTTATTTCCAGATTTATTCCAATGGCTACGTATCTGTTGGTGAGAGATTCGATGATGAGAGACCAGTGCTTCTGTCTGATACTTCAGGATCCATTGTAAACAATAAAGTCCTGGCCCCTCTCTGGACAGACATTGACCTGACCAGTGACTCACATATTTGGTATCAGCTCTATCACAAGTTTGGAGACACAGGTGTTACTAATGTTCTTACAAGGGCTAGGGATCTAGTTGTCAGCAATTTAAAAGATGCAGAAGAAGTGACTTCATCATTTGATCCTAACTCAGCTCTGATTATCACCTGGGAGAATGTTGTACCCTCTCCAAGCTCCCTGTATTCAACAAAGGTGTGTGTTATAAGTTAGTGTTGGTAATGCACTTGTAGATATACATGTAATACGATTAGTTTTCATGTCCTTAGCTTCAAGTGAGAGAGAGAGAGAGAGAGAGAGAGAGAGAGAGAGAGAGAGAGAGAGAGAATTTGATGACACTGATTTATATAACAATTTATTCTTCAGTAATGGTTACAACTGTTTACATGTACACCCATATCTATTTGTACACATAATCAGGTAATCCTATTTCAGAATGCCACCTTCCAGTTGGTTGTGGTCAGTGATGGTGTGGCTACATATGCTTCCTTCTTATTCCATTCTGTTAACTGGGACACCACCAAGCCAGCAGTGATGGGGTACCGGTGTGGGGCCACCCTGTCTGATACCTACACCCACCCCGCCTCCTTCTCCAGGCAGATCTACCCAACAGTCATAG
>NW_026941383.1:0-10000 GCF_032062105.1 Saccostrea cuccullata
GGAATTCTGTGCTCTTTTCTTTTCCATTTCCGCTCTATTTATCGTACTTTCAATCTACTTACTCAGCAAATCAGAAAAAATATAATTCTCCGCTCAATTTTTTACACGCCCCGCCTAAAACTTTTGCCTACAATAAAGTAATAATATTATTATTTGACGGCTAGCCCGTTTGTACTTTTTTCATCAAATGTCCGACAAACAAGAAATTACATTGGTGTGGCCTTAGTAATGTTCTATAAAGGAAAAGGTGAAGAAAACACACAGTGAACGATCTAAAATCGTATTTTTTTCATAGGCAACTATTATCAGTCTTTGTGAGATCTTAGTAAATTGAAGGGGTTTTACATTAAGAATTCTTTAATATTAGGCCTAGATGAAAAATAAAACAAAATATGCGTATAATTGAGATGAAATTTTCCACTTCTTATCTGTCGTAATATATACATGATATAGGCACTTCGTCAGCCCTATCCCCCCCATCTTCTTTTCAAAATATTAACTGATATAAATCATTTATCATAAGGTCAAGATCTAGTAAATAACTTTAGACTAATTTTTTGGTGCTAGATCCATTATGACATCATATTTAATTTCAACTTTCTTTAGCAGAATAATGTAGAAAATGACATTTAATTTGAAATCATATGAAAAGTAAACCGGATACCTATATTTTATTTGATATTTATTTAAAGAAGAGGCAATGAACATACTAATTACCGTTTTCTGAAATACTGTAACCAATCTGGATACATTTCCTTTGTCGAATATGAAAAAAACTCCCCTATTCATGACTGGTTTTCTTAATTTTTCATTGAAATTGACAGTTTAAAATGCAGTTTTTCATCTTGTTTACCTACAAGATATGCACCGAAACACCTTATTTGACCAAGCTAAAGTTGTAAAGCATCAATAAAGGAATTTATTTCTCAAATTTCATAAATCTGTAGGCACTTTTTATTTACTAGATCTTGACCATGAGGCATCTGAATGTTTAGATATGTAGATACGTTTGATGTACTTAGTTTACACAAACTCATTTGATTTCTATTTATAAGTTCAATAAGCATAACACATACACTGTATACTGTATTAACAAACTAAGTATCTTCAATATATATTAAATAAGATTAAATAAATAAGCTTAGAATTTTATAACAAATATTCCCTGAATCTTTTTAAAAATGCTTTATTAAAGAAATTTAAATCAAAATTACCAAATTTTTCTTTTTATATATAATAATGATTCGTTACAAATTCAATCGGTTGCAGAGTTTTCCATATGTCAGTCACCAAAATGTCAAACTCGATTAACTTTCAGCAGTCCTAATGCACCACATGATACATTATCCCATCAGTAACTATCGGAAAGTAATCCATTTCAAATGATCAAGGATATAATTTTATGTACATGCATTCAAAAATGTCGAACATTGTCAAACTAACCCAGTATACTTTATAAAATATGTTTCTTAGTGTTGATGTTGAATACAGCCCTGGGCAGCAATGGAATACATCCCCCCTCAACTTTTAATTTTCTTTCATTTTTCTTTTTTTTTTTTGGGTCAACCTTTTCAGGTAAGTAAAAAAACTTTCTCTGATTGCCTGATTGCCCCCCCCCCTTTCAAAAACGATGCTACGTGCCTTGAATATGGTACAAAAATTGCACTTGAAGATGAAGCAAGGTGTAAGTAAGTTACTTTAATTGAATGTCTGACGTCACGGTGTCAGGCTGTATAAGGTCACTCAGAGTTCCCCGGATGACTCGTACCTCGCACATAACGTTTGAATGGAGCGTAGCGGAGTCATCCGAGGATAGCCGATTGGTATATAGATTAATATTTGCAAGATCCGAAACTATGCGATTATACCAAGAGAGCTAGCTGATTTTACCTGCATTTTAAAAGAAACAGTTTTCAGAAAAAGAACGATATTACTAATGCAAAATACTGCAGTATTACTTCCTTTACTCTTTATACAATGTGATTATTCAATGTGATTCACCGCTCACCGTTTCAACATGTACGTGTATCTTTTTTTCCATTTCTACACCACTGGATCAGTCCATTTATATTCTATAAGAGGGGTGAATCACTCTTTTCCCGCCAAATGTCACTTGGTAAGGTACATGTATCTTTGCGCCTTTTCTTGGATTGCTTTATTGTATGATTGGTCGTGCTTATACCAACATGGAATAAAATAGAGTTTGTCCTTCTAATTCCTCCTTAGGAATTAGGTGCCATGAATGAGTAAGCATCCCCTGCCGAAAGGTCACATCAGTTGTGTGCTACTTGTCATGATTGGGAAAATAATGGGAAAATCCGTCGACAATTTAGTGTGGAAATAATTACAATTAATGATAAATTGTGCATGTACATGTATCTGCTGGCGAAGTCTTTGTATCGACTATAGAACTAACAAAATATTGACTTTAAACAAGACTGTTGATAATCTTTTCTACCTCGTTTTAGAAATTGTTTACGCGCAGAGCACATTCTTCTGTATTGAATCAACAGAGAGATATAAATCCCGTATGCAGTTGATGAAGGTTTACATGTATTGCTGCATAAGTATGGAAAGTTGACGATTGAAGGGTATAAAATGAGGTCCTGTGTCTCAGTAGGTGCTAGCACAGTAAAGATTCTTCATTGACTTTACCTCTCAGTGCCGAATATTGGACACTTTTTGTAGCTCTCCATTGTCAATTGTTGCCGTCTCCATATGAGTAATAAAATTCTCGAGGGGTACACATGTACGTTAAACAAGAGGCCCATGGGCCCATTGTGCCGCTCCAGCACAAACAGGGACCATGCTTTGAACAATTTAGAATCTACACTACCCAAAGATGCTTTCATATAAATTCCAGCTTTTTTGGCCCAGTACTTATTGCAAACAAGAGGCCCATAATCCACATTGCTCACTTGAGTAACTTTGGTGATGTAGTTCTTTACTGAACTTTCCCTCTTTTTATACCTTTTGTGGACACATACCCCTTCCATGCCATAATGTTAAATCTTTAGAATCTACACAACCCAATGATGCTTCCATGTACGTATCAGCTTTCCTGACCCAGTGGGTCTTGAGAAGATTTTAAAGATTTTTTTCTATATATTTCATGTAAAACTTATACATGTGTATTCCATATTGCGGCCTGCCCTATCTCCAGGGGTTTTAATTTTAACAATTTAGAAACTACACTATCCCAGGACGCTTACGTATGGGTTTCGGATTTTGTGACCTAATGGTTCTTGAGAAGAAGATTTTTAAAGGTGTTTTCTATAATTATATATTTTGATGTAAAACTTGGATTCCCTATTGTGACCCCGCCCTACACCCTGGGGGTTAACTTTCTAACAATTTAGAATTTTCACTATCCCAGGATGCTTCAACATAAGTGTAACCGGTTCTTGTTTAATATAAAATAACAAAATCGATTGCTCAGGGTGTGGATCCAAATTTATTATGGTTATGGTAAAAGAAAAGCTCGGATCAACCCTACAATAACAGTAACATATAAGCACACACAAAACAATACAAAGACAATACAAAAAGATAATCACATCTTTAACGAAATCTTTTCTAGTTCATCAAATTTACAACATTTAAAATAATTAGGTCACACTTCACTCAGTATAATTAGCTCTTTAACCATTACTTCTAATTCATAGAAATATCCGATAAACAATATTTACATTAATCAATCTTATCAATACATACACCTTTGTAATTCATGTTCAACAACTGAGTAAGCATTTCTCTTGAAGTAATAGTTGTATAATATAGTAATGTAATATAGTAATTTTAATTTTAAAATCGTCAAGACCTGCCCCCCCCCCAACTTTTCCCCCAACATTACCTTTACTATAGGAAATGTTCATTGAAGGGATAGTTGCCCCCCTCCCCATCACTTTTTGCCCATAGTATAGTGATATCGAAAGATTGTGGGAAAAAAATTGGAATTGAAAGTAACTTGCCCTTGAAAAAGTTTGCCACTACCCCCCCCCCCTCCCCACGAAATAGGGTTTTCGAGTTTGGGGAACTTTCAATCTTGGGGTTTTTTTTTTGCTTGTCAAAGAATTTCTGGAGTTGAGCCGCCCCCCCCCCTTTTAAGTTTGTGACTACGCCTCTGCGTACTTCAAATATCTGACCTAATTAACAATACGTAAAAATTATACCAAACTCTCAAATCCCTTATTTAAGATGCAAGAATAGTTGAAATGGTTAACTTGCTTTTATAGTTCCTCATAAATCTTTATATACATTCCTTTCACACACTCACACTTTATTTAGCAAGTTTAGATTAAAATTAATTATTTAGATTTCTCATTCATAAAGAAATTATTTAGATACTTATTTAGTAGTTTAATTATTTATTAAATTACTTACAGGAATAAGGGTGGTATCTCCAACACTAAGGAAAAGGAATTATCACTATTTACAGGTATACACCCTTCAGAAACCAGTTTTCAGAATAACGGAAATCGGGATAGTAATATTCCCGCCAATTCTACCTTAGAACCAATCAACTACACTGACCAATAGAAATCAATGTACCACTGAATAATGGAATAACCCATTCACAACATTACCTGGTAGTCTACCTGGAATGCAACATTTAACTAAATAGGGGTGTTTAGGTTTATAACAGACACTGAACAAGACAACATAGAGTGTTAGTAAATCGGATTTCAAATTTTGGAACCGTGACAGCCCTAGAATTAATGAAAATTGAGTGGCATGTTTTAAAAATCTTCTTCTCAAGAACCACTGTGCCAGGAAAGATGGACCTTATGGGAAAACATCCTCAGCTAGTGTAAATTCAAGTTTGTTCAAATCATGACCTCCAGGGGTAGGGCGGGGCCAAAATGGCCGACCAAATTTTTACATAGAAATGTATAGGAAACTTTTTTAAAAATCTTCTTCTCAAGAGTAGCAAAGCCATAATTGATCATATTAATATGAAAGCATCCCCAGGTAGTGTAGATTCAAGTTTGTTCAAATCATGAGCTCCGGGGGTAGGGCGGGGCCACAATGGCCGACCAAAGTTTTACATAGAAATATATAGCATATAATATATATAGTATATAAAATTCTTTTAAAAATCTTCTTCTCAAAAATAGAAAAGCTAAAATTGATCATATTTATAGGGAAATATTTCCATTTCTAATTTTTCTCTCTGTGATAACTCTTTGAAAGTTAGCAGAGTTAATTTCTCTATAATTCTACCGGAATGTCAATTAGGCAGGTCAATATGTCAGGAGCTAAGGAGGCCTAAAATGCATTGAAATCTCGTGCGCATCTGTCTCTGAGTCTGGCGCTTAGGAGGCCAAATATGCATGAAAATCTCATGCGGCTGCCGTTGTGTTTCACGTCAGTGGGCAAAGACTATTAAAATCCAGGGATGGGAATCCTCGTATAATTTAAATTTATGTCTACATTTTTAAAGTCAAAATCTACAGTTTTATTAGTACAAAGAAATGGAAATATAAGGAATCACTGTCTAGTTAGTGTAGTATGCCAGGGACATCAACAATAGTTGGAAAGATGGGATAATTTATGCATAACTGGCTTCGTCCATTATGCAAATTATCCCATGTTTCCCACTTTTGCTGATGCCCTGGCATACTACCTATACAAACTAGACAGTGATTCCTTAAGCATTCTAAGGTAGTGTAGACCCTAGTTTCTTCCAATTATGACCCCGGGGGTGGGGCAGGGCCACAATGGCCGATCAAAGTTTTACATAGACATATATAGGAAATGTTTTTAAAAATCATCTTCTCAAGAATAACAAAACCATGATTGGTCATGGGACTACTTTTGGATTTAGAATTTTCAGGAATACACAAATTTCTTCTTTTTCCTAGCCACAATGCTCAGGTGAGCGATGAGGCCCGTGGGCCTCTTGTTTTTTTTTTTAACCAATGGTTCTAAGAAGATGTTTTTTTTTATATATTTTAATGTAAAACTTGGCTTCCTTATTGTGTCCCCGCCTTACCCCCAGGGATTGAAAAATTTAAAATTCACACTTCCCCAGGATTTTTACACATAATTTTAATTTTCTGGCTCAGTGGTTCTTGAGAAGATATTTTAATAATCTCACTCTATTTTTGTCTTGTCTTGATTATCTCCTATTGGAAAGGGTTTGTGCGTTCCAGACTTGGGGTCAATTACTTTGAAATGTAATTAATTACTTTCAAATACATTGATAATTTTGTCAATTACTTGCAATTACAATTACATTGATTTTTTCAAAAGTAATTAATTACTTTCAATTACTTTGACAAATGTAATTAAATACATTCCAATTACTTGAGTTTATCTTTATATAAAAAAAAAATAAAGATAATAAATTTTTTCTATAGCGATTGAATTTGAACTTTCATTCAGTGTTTTTGTTCTTGGGTATGAGAGGGGTTCACACCTTGTCAAAATAAGACCTTTATCTTATAATGAGTGTGACACACTGTATAAACAAATTAAACATTATGACTATGAGACAATTAATTATTGTACAAACACAAGCCCCTGCTACAACAGTATGGTGTATGGTAAGATTTTTTTGTTACTTTCTCAAATCCATATTTTTGAAGGAAATAAATGATATTTATCACAAATCCATTCATTATATTCTATTTTAAAGTGAATAGAATACAGGTAAATCTAAAAGGGGGTGTAGTTAGTCTAATTGCTGTAAAACAATCATTGTTATTTGCAAGTGGGAATAGGGAGAACTGAGATTTATAAAACATGGGAATAAGAAGTATAAACCCACCAGTATAAAACTGGGTATCAGTATAAGAGAACTTTTTAGATATTAACTTTCATTTAGAAAAAAAAGTAATTGAAATGTAATTGAAAAGTAATTGATAATACATGACCTTTTTTAAAATGTATTTAAATACATTCAATTACTTGTAATTGAAGGCTAGGTCAAATACAAATTACTTCCAATTACTTTGAAAAATGTAATTAATTACAATCAATTACAATTACTTTATTCAATTACCCCATCCCTGGTGCGTTCACTTAAACTCCCCTTCACTCAAACTCTCTTTATGTGGTTGCTTTGTACCAACTAGAGTTACAAATGTACCATTGGCCCTATAGTTCAACAAAAGAAGTTTACGTCCGACGTGTGTTGCCTGATGGATAATGACAGACTGGGTTGAAAGCCAAGGTATTTATATATTTTGAGATTTTATGCGAAAAGTGCTTACAGTAACTTGGTGGGACAGACTAAAGACATCAATCACCCTTTGACTTAATGACTAAACGTTTTAGCATACAAAGTCTTTTTACATAAAATATTGAAAAGTTGACTATATGGAAGATTATTGACCACATTCCTTTTTGTATTACTCCAGGGTTCAGTGATCAGTCCCCATATATAGTAGGACTAAAATGGTTATGCATGAAAACATAGGACACAGTTTAACTTATATTCACGAGAAAGCGTTCCAGATGGGGGCTTGCATGGTTGTAGCCTGAAAACAGATAATAAAAAGTGAAGGATTTTTATTTCTGGCTAATGATTTTAACATTCTTGTTTCAGGCTAAATATTTGTATAGATCAATCACATTAATTTTATGATTTTTTTCTTTATGTATGCTTTAGATGTATGATCAATGTTACGATTTGTGAATCTGACTGAATATTTGTGAATAGGTCTAGTCATTCATAATTTTTGTTTAATATCTGCTATAGATGTAAAGGTGATACCACAACCTCATCCTATGGATTTTATGGTCACGTCACCTGAGTTAATTTAGTGACCTGTTGGCTTGCTCTCTGTTTTTTGTCTGTCATTATCCATCAGGCAACACACGTCGGACGTAAACTTCTTTTGTTGAACTATAGGGCCAATGGTACATTTGTAACTCTAGTTGGTACAAAGCAACCACATAAAGAGAGTTTGAGTGAAGGGGAGTTTAAGTGAACGCACCAGGGATGGGGTAATTGAATAAAGTAATTGTAATTGATTGTAATTAATTACATTTTTCAAAGTAATTGGAAGTAATTTGTATTTGACCTAGCCTTCAATTACAAGTAATTGAATGTATTTAAATACATTTTAAAAAAGGTCATGTATTATCAATTACTTTTCAATTACATTTCAATTACTTTTTTTTTCTAAATGAAAGTTAATATCTAAAAAGTTCTCTTATACTGATACCCAGTTTTATACTGGTGGGTTTATACTTCTTATTCCCATGTTTTATAAATCTCAGTTCTCCCTATTCCCACTTGCAAATAACAATGATTGTTTTACAGCAATTAGACTAACTACACCCCCTTTTAGATTTACCTGTATTCTATTCACTTTAAAATAGAATATAATGAATGGATTTGTGATAAATATCATTTATTTCCTTCAAAAATATGGATTTGAGAAAGTAACAAAAAAATCTTACCATACACTATACTGTTGTAGCAGGGGCTTGTGTTTGTACAATAATTAATTGTCTCATAGTCATAATGTTTAATTTGTTTATACAGTGTGTCACACTCATTATAAGATAAAGGTCTTATTTTGACAAGGTGTTAACCCCTCTCATACCCAAGAACAAAAACACTGAATGAAATTTCAAATTCATCGCTATAGAAAAAATTTATTATCTTTATTTTTTTTATATAAAGATAAACTCAAGTAATTGGAATGTATTTAATTACATTTGTCAAAGTAATTGAAAGTAATTAATTACTTTTGAAAAAATCAATGTTATTGTAATTGCAAGTAATTGACAAAATTATCAATGTATTTGAAAGTAATTAATTACATTTCAAAGTAATTGACCCCAAGTCTGGAACGCACAAACCCTTTCCAATAGGAGATAATCAAGACAAGACAAAAATAGAGTGAGATTATTAAAATATCTTCTCAAGAACCACTGAGCCAGAAAATTAAAATTATGTGTAAAAATCCTGGGGAAGTGTGAATTTTAAATTTTTCAATCCCTGGGGGTAAGGCGGGGACACAATAAGGAAGCCGAGTTTTACATTAAAATATATAAAAAAAAACATCTTCTTAGAACCATTGGTTAAAAAAAAAAACAAGAGGCCCACGGGCCTCATCGCTCACCTGAGCATTGTGGCTAGGAAAAAGAAGAAATTTGTGTATTCCTGAAAATTCTAAATCCAAAAGTAGTCCCATGACCAATCATGGTTTTGTTATTCTTGAGAAGATGATTTTTAAAAACATTTCCTATATATGTCTATGTAAAACTTTGATCGGCCATTGTGGCCCTGCCCCACCCCCGGGGTCATAATTGGAAGAAACTAGGGTCTACACTACCTTAGAATGCTTAAGGAATCACTGTCTAGTTTGTATAGGTAGTATGCCAGGGCATCAGCAAAAGTGGGAAACATGGGATAATTTGCATAATGGACGAAGCCAGTTATGCATAAATTATCCCATCTTTCCAACTATTGTTGATGTCCCTGGCATACTACACTAACTAGACAGTGATTCCTTATATTTCCATTTCTTTGTACTAATAAAACTGTAGATTTTGACTTTAAAAATGTAGACATAAATTTAAATTATACGAGGATTCCCATCCCTGGATTTTAATAGTCTTTGCCCACTGACGTGAAACACAACGGCAGCCGCATGAGATTTTCATGCATATTTGGCCTCCTAAGCGCCAGACTCAGAGACAGATGCGCACGAGATTTCAATGCATTTTAGGCCTCCTTAGCTCCTGACATATTGACCTGCCTAATTGACATTCCGGTAGAATTATAGAGAAATTAACTCTGCTAACTTTCAAAGAGTTATCACAGAGAGAAAAATTAGAAATGGAAATATTTCCCTATAAATATGATCAATTTTAGCTTTTCTATTTTTGAGAAGAAGATTTTTAAAAGAATTTTATATACTATATATATTATATGCTTTATATTTCTATGTAAAACTTTGGTCGGCCATTGTGGCCCCGCCCTACCCCCGGAGCTCATGATTTGAACAAACTTGAATCTACACTACCTGGGGATGCTTTC
>NW_026941384.1:0-13364 GCF_032062105.1 Saccostrea cuccullata
AGTTTTACAAAAGCAACTTTGTTTGCAAGCATCTTTTTAATAACAGGCGTTGCGAAAATTGTTTGCATTAACCGTTGTTATTATGTCACTACATCTGTCAGAAATAATTATTTATAGCTAAGTAGATATTTTTCAATGACTATAAATCAAGTATACGTAATTATCTTTTTTTTAAACAGTGTACCTGCGAGGCTGTTCAAATACAAAGAAAACTGGGTGTATATCACGAAACTTCACATCATTTGAAAACAAAAAACTTCCGGGTCATCTCTGTCAGTGTAACCTTCGACCTTTGCAATACGGACTTCAACGTTGAAAGCAAGAGTCGATCAATTGTAAAAGAACCTTTGCGTGCCCCTATTTCAGACCAGACTTCTATCAGAACAACAAAGAATGGAGCAAAAATTTCGACGCCATTTTCTTCAATGATTTTATTTTTTATCGCAAATCTTTTTATTGATGGGGTAGCATGACATCTATGTTACAAATTGTGTTATTCTGCTTTTGTTTTGTCAATTATATAATTTCACTTATGTAGTGTTAACATCAAGTTAAAGTCTTTTGTTTGAATAAAAAATAATAATTTTCGTCTCATTTTTTGTAATTTGTTTTTGCTTTGTTTGTGCACGTCAAATTAATGACCTAAAACAAAAAAAAAAATAATAATAATTGAAAAGTCTAAAAAGTTAAAGTATTTTTTTTATTGTTGAATTCCTTTTTGTAAAAAGATATTAAACTTTCTTAATATTTGACCAGTAAGTCCATTGAAATTGATATATTTTCTAAAATGATATCAAATGAAATATTGGAGGAATTGAACAGTAACCCAGTCCAAAGGTCTATTCAAACGATACAACACAGAAGCAGAACAAACAAGAACCTCCAAAATAAATCGTTTATGAGCCGTTATCTAATTTTTTGCCAACTGGAATCAGAAAACTATTTATAAAAATTTCCGTCATAAATTTCCTACAGCTGTTTGATATACCATTTTTTTCATTTATACTATATATAAATGGTAAAATATCGTATTTGCCACAAATCAAGTCAATCTCTGTTCCGTCCCCTTTGACTTCCTAAATACAAGTATCCATGTGTGTTTTTGAGAACAATTTGTTGAACTTATCTTATGCATTTTATTTATTTTGATTGCTTTTATTTCCGTTGTAACACACGCCTGTCTAAGTACAGTCTCAGATGTCCTGAAATTATTTCATAACAGAATATTGTAAATATTATGTATTATAGGGCTATTGGACTTATATTGGTGAATATTGGCACGAGTTGGCTGTTCAAATGCACGAGCTTGCGAGTGCATTTGAACAGCCAACGAGTGCAAATATTCACCAATATAATTTCAATAACTCCTTTATTATATAGCTAAAACATTTCCACTTAATTTATTATAATTATTCCAACTAAAAAAACCCTCAAATTAATGATTTTTCAGTATCGGTATTCAAATTAACGTCTGTCCTGTTAGCGTTCAATATCGCATCATTCCGATGACCCTACCGAGCGATATGATTTGCTTATTTAGGTTTTAATGGGTCTAATACGTACTATATTTTAATAAATAATTTCATTTTTGTGTGAAAAATAAACATATCTTACCTCGATGCCACTTCCTTTCTTTGATTTAGCTCAAAGAATTTGACCAGACGACTTTTTTTTTGTTTACAACGGGGCGTTCGATATTGAGCGCTCGTCTTCGGAATGTGCACATCTCATATTCATAATACAAAGTTAGCGTTCAATAAAACGTCAAGATATTGAACGTTAAAAATCTTCAGATTTTTGGTAGTATTTTATCAGAGAGTTATTATTATTAGCTATATAATAAAATTTGATATTGTGTATTTACTGTTATAGTGTACAAAAAGAAGAATACAAATGTTAAGAATATTTTTCTTAATTGCATCCAAGGCATAATGATGCCTCTTCTCTAAAAATACCCACAGGTCTCATCCAGCTGACAGGCTTTTTTTAACTCGATATTTTTTGTAATTCTGGGGTTCATTTAGTTGTGTTATATCCTTTGAACGAATTTGCCATCATTAAGCAATCTATAACGAATAATGCAATTTCGAATCTCATAGGATATATAAAATATGAGTAAACAACAAACAATTGTTCCTATTGTTATGATGACCGCTCTCTTTGTAGAGGTGGTTGCTTTCAAGTTTTCCTTACATTTTACCGATTCCTCTTCCTGTGTTGAATTTCCTAAATAAACGAAAATACGAGTAAAATCTTTTAATTCAAATCATTTGGAAAACAAATCATCAGAAGGATAATAACATTTTATTGATGGTCTACATCTCCCATTCGTTCACCATGACATGCAATGACCCTTTAAATCGTTTTAAAAATGAACCTTTAATCAAATAATTTCAATTCATTTTTACATAGATAATGACCATGCAATTACTGAATTCCCTTTCTATACAACTTTTTTGCAAAATAGTAATGAAAACATTCATTGGATTGTATTTATGTTTTTACGTTCTATTTTAGAATTGTTTACCTGGTACCCAGAAACGTCATAATGTACCAATTAACAAGAAGAGAATGTTTTTGTCGGGGCTCAGGGCAGTGGATCTTTCTTTTTTCATCGCCTACCTTAACACGAGCCGTGGTTAACGATGTCTCATCAGAGATAAAAGTAATGGTTTTTTAATGTTTCATCAGAGCTCTAGATACAAGTAACTTTTGTTCTCAAATTATCGTGCTCAAAAAACAGACACTAGCCATTCGATTGGGCTGAAATCGGAAACAATCCGAGCACGAACAAGCAACTCTAGCGCCTTACTTACCAAGGGGGTCATTTGTGATAATAAGCATTCAAAAGATTGATGTGTACTACAATTCTCCCTTAAATTAAAATCAACAAAAACGATGTCTTTTTGTATTGTGAAAACAATTCAAAGACAGCATTTCTATTATTGTTATCAATACCATATATATTTTCGGTCGGCAGAGGGTGCTCACTCCTTCATGGCATATGATCCCTTGTCTGATTTTATGGAGGTCTGTGTTAGCTCTACTCTTATTTTGTATTGTTCTATGGACTTTTAATCTTGAACACTGCTCGTTATCTCCATATGTTTTATTATTCACCTTAAGAATACGTTGATTGATTGTATACTGTTTAACGAATCTCTCTAGAATATTTCACTGATATGGAGACGTCACCATTGCCGGTGAAGGGCTGCAAATTTAGGCCTATACTCGGCACTTAATTAGGCCTTTGAACAGGGAGGGATCTTTATCGTGCCACACCTGCTGTGACACGGGGCCTTGGTTTATACGTTCTCATCCGAAGAACCGCCTCATTCAGTCGCCTTTTACGACAAGCAAGGGGGTACTGAGGACCTATTCTAACCCGGATCCCCACGGGACCCTTAAGAATAGGATATTAAGATTGTACCTTGCGCTTTAGGACACCCTATCTTATGATCACAGTCTTTAGGTAAACAGTCACAATTTCCGCCACATCTTGCCCCAAAAGTTTTCTCAGGACACATTTTGGCACAGTTGTCTCCATAAAAATCCATCTGGACATTCTATTAAAAAGTCATTAATAATTTCAAATATAAGGAAATTTAAGCAAATATAATATTTACAGTATAAATTCTTTAAAGGTGTAAAAAATATGACTTTAAAAATGTATTACCTCCACATGTGTCATTTATCCTGGATAGACCAGCTTGACAAATTTCTAATCCAGCTCTGAAAATAGGAGAACGTATAAGAAATGGTTCGTACATTGTTTACCTTATTTTTTTTTATTTATTTATTTTTTTTTTACAAATATTGTTATGACTATTCACCACCTTTTCGTTTACAGATTCAGTATTAAAATATAGGAAGGTTTTATTTCAAAAATCTTCTGATACTTTACACGTAAAGAAAATTTGTAGATAATATGTGAAACACACTTGCACAACAGAACACAACAAGTAAAAAGCAAAAGTCCAAAATTTCAACTTAATAAATAATACCCCATAAAACTAATCACACAGTTACTGTACAGATTATGTATTCATGTTTATCAAGTGCGTAGTATAAGGAATTTACTTTCCTAAAAATATATGCACTTAGCAAAAAATATTAATTTTCCATGTCCGTTCAGTTTAATATGTAACAATTATGTTCTCATTAGATTATATTTTAATGTATTCCTTTTAGAAAAAAAATTCAAATGTGAACATTAAACAGGGAAATCGACTTTTGTCAATACGAACTTATATTTCTTTCCTCCACAATTTAGGAACTATATACTTCAACGCAGAAAACTTGACCTTTCCATAACCCACAAATTGTGTTATCAATCTCAATTTCAATATCCCACCTTCACTCATCCTGCAAGTACCCCTCGCATTGACCTAATAAATGTAACCTAATATCCCAAAGATTTATCCGGTTACGCAGCACAGTTAAAGTTACAAAAAGGAGGCGGAGCCTAATTTGTACGGGAAAACTTGACTATGACATCGTACACATATACGTCATTCAACATTTCTTTAAAATACCACAAAATGAAGTTATCTACTATTTCAACCAGTAATAAATCACCAAACTACATAAATACTTACTACAGCGTGCTGTTTTGTGGTATATTTATATCCCACATAACAAGTTATAAACAAGTCACTGATCGCAATACACTTGTCAATATGACGTCATTTTTACAACGTGACGTAGTTTGTATGCAGTTAGAGGCAGATATAGTAATATTTTCTCAACAAAATATGTATTCTCTAAAATTTTAAATAAAATATTATTTACAGATATTCTATGGGTTTATAACTTGAATTTAATGTCTTCTTCACTCTTTTACTAATATATTTTCTGTACATTACGTATTTAATTGACACTGCCGTATATTTGTATGGAAGTACATCGGAGGGTAACGTGGGGTGTCTTAATAAATCGATTTAGTGCAAGGGCATACACTCTATGGATCAAAGTAAGCTTTTACATTTCAACTTTAGAACTATTAAGGTATCTGAAAAGTGCTGCGATCCTGATGAAATCTTGAAAACAATTTAATTATATAAATATTTCATGCCACTGACCAGCAAAAAATTTAGCATTCGTACATACAGTACCGACCAGACCCAACCTGACACCAAAGCAGTCCCTGGGACTGCTTTGGGACTGCTCTGGGACCGCTGTGGGACTGCTCTGGGACCGCTATGGGACTGCTCTGGGACTGCTATGAAAAGCAGTCCCAGCAGTCCCAGCTGCTCCTGGGACTGCTTTCTGGGACTGCTTTGTTCACTCATGTGTGACAAAGGTTCTGAGTGACATGATAGCTCCGCCCCCTTGTGTACTCTGAATTTGCAGGCTCCCTATTGTTTTGTTTACTTGCAGCAGAGAGGAGTTTTAACTGTTTAATACGCAAGGATTTCTTATAATCTTTTAATAACTAGAGATTACATGTATTATAGTTAATTTATAGTTTTAGGGACTGTATATTTACACAAATGTAATATAGAATATTTTTAAAATAAAGTTGTTAAATAAGGAAGTCAGGAGGAGATTTTTATTCCTAAAGTATATAAAACTACAGGCTCATGAGAAAAAATATCTACATATAGATTTCTTTTCTTATTAAATCTAAAATTAAATACTCAAAATTTTCATTTGGCACTATTTAAAAAATCATAACATTTAGATATAAGATATTTTAATTGAAAAGGCTACATGTTTTACAAGCACAATGCTAAAAGAGTATTTCATACAACCCTCAAATAAAAATCTAACAATTTATTTTATGACATGAAATAAAATTATGCCACAATTCTACCGTGACATACGCAATGTGAACAATTATACGGGAATTTACAGATGAATTAGTTTTTAATTTATGAATAAGTAATTAAGAGAGTAAATTAAAAGAAATTAATAAACAGTTGAAAACCTGTAATACCTGGAATTGTGATTTATTTCTTTTTTGTTTTGCTTTTGTTTACCTGGCCGATAATGTGTATGAATAAAATGGTATAAACACCTGTGGTTTCAATCGCCTTTGGGCAGAAAATCAATCATGCATGTTATTTGGGTACACGTATCAGTGTTACACATCACTGAACATTCTGCTCAATAAACAATGACCCTAATTTCAATCTATGTAAAAAATGTAATGCATAAAAAAGATAAATAAAATGTGTATAAATTTCTTTCAAGATTAATTAATGTTGAACATAATCTTAGGATTCTATACTGGTCACTACTACAATTTACAAATAAAACAATAATTTTTAAATTAACATATCAGTAAAGAATAATCAATACTGAAAAATATTACTTGGCAAAATTAGCAACGGATTTTTCAAAAGCCTTTATACTTTTTAAAAAATGCCTTTAGAGTATCCCGATAGTGTGGAAATCGGCCATGATGTATAATGAATAGATCTATTTAAAACTAATTCTGGTGAAATATAATTAATTCAATTTTAATTTTCTGTATAGAAAATAAATATGGGAGCCAGTATCAATCACAAAAAACCCAAGATAATTGTGATTAAATATACATGTTCAGTGTAATTCATTTATGTAGGTGTAAGCTTTATTCCTTTAACAAAATATTATTTTGAAATTGTTTCAAATCTATGCGGGTACTGCTCATACATGTAAATGACCTTCGCATTGTAAGGATTCCTGGCATACTGCTCAGAAAAAAATTCAGCTGCCTTTTATAGTTCCATTGTTTATTGGAAATCTCATTTCTGAGTTAGCCCCGCCTATGAAATTAATAAACCCCGCCCACTGGGACTGCTGGGACTGCTTTCTGGGACCGCTGGGACTGCTGGGACCGCTCTGGGACTGCTGTGGGACTGCTCTGTGACGTTAGCATGCGGGACTGCTTTAGCAGTCCCAGAAACCAGTCCCGGGACAGCTCTGGGACTGCTTTGTGTCAGGTTGGGTCTGGTCGGTACTGTACAAATATAATTTTGACAATGAAACTGCAGAATTTCAGGATCGCAGCACTTTTTAGAAACTACAATACGTGTTGAAAATATCTATATACTAAACTTTAAAATCTAACTTGGTCTATGCCCTTGCACTAGTGATATTTATATGTAACATCATTACTGCAAGTCAATGAGCTAAAATCGCGTGACTGCCTCATCACGTGACTAGTCTTAATATAAAATATAATCGTCCTCGATATGTAGTTATTAATCATAATTACAATTATCCGATATAAATAATGTACTAAGAATAATCGCCATCCCGATTACAAATACATTTTTATATACAAAATTTAGGCGATATTTCCATTGCGCACCTTAACTGTACTGCGTACTGTCCTAATAAAGCCTCCTGCATGTATTCCGAGGTTCTACAAGTATTGTGGCGTCATGTATATTACAATGTTTATGCAATGGCGCCGTAGTTTCAAATGCAGAAATGTGCCTAAATCTGTCGATCTGAATTGGCTATTTTTGGACGTCCAAATGTTAAAAATACGTTGCAGGATAAACAAAATACATGATAACTGTCTTGAAATATAAGCTATATTTGGGGTTGGGTCAAAACCTAAGAGGGCTCGTCAAGCCCCTCCATCTATCACGTTTTCTTACCCTTACCCAAATATTGCTTATAACCAGTAACCATGTATTTTATATCAAACCTGATCTTTATATCGTCTGAAAGAATTTATATTCCCAAACACATACCAATGATTGAGCATTCTATTTTAATTTTTATGGGTGATATTCGCAGCAGTGAAAATATTTTAAGGGCATACGCAACGTACCCCACCTACTGATAATTTTTCAAGATATTCTAAATTTAAACTTACAATACCATTACAATTTATTAGACAAAATATCAGTTGCGTTACCAGGGGTGTTGAAAAGATATCAAATTGTGAAAATATTTGCATAATTCAGAGAAAAATGTACAAAAATTACAAAACATACATTCCAGATCTTTTTTTTTTAATCAAAAATTAATTTAGAAGAGGTGTACATATCCATATACAAACAGTAAAAAGTATTGCACACGGGTCCTTCCTTTAGTGGAACTCTTCAACTCCAGGGAAGAACCCAATAAAGTTCAAACTACAATGCGTATGACCTTAAATTAATGTACGTTCCCCTTGGAATCCTTAATTCAAAAAAATCAAAAAATTACAATGCTGCTATATTTACTGTCAGGGCTTAAAAAAGTGCCATTAAGTTCTTATACATGTTCATTATACTTGCCTAAATTATACGATAGGCTGATATGTATCTCACTACGTGTAATCAAATATATTCGCCCTATTTTAGGCATGCAAAGCTCATTTTGATGCATAGACTCTATTATTTTGTTGGCCTACTAGTGGAAACCTGTATGGTTAATGGTAAATGTTTGCATGCATACCTCAAAGATATTGTAACATTGTACCAACGACTACAATGTTACTCCTATTGCATAAAGGACTATTATACAAAAATCTATTTACTGCAATATATCAAAGAAATCTTTTTCCATTGACAAAATATTCAATTGCACTCTGAAGGTTCCACTTCATTTTTTCAATTTTGTTCAGTGATCGCCGAAATATGGGTGAAATCTGGCTGACCCTTCTCCTGTACATAGACGCACTGTGTTTGAACAATTTATACGGAAAATATACCAAAACAAATTCATTATAACTAAAACAAATCTTGATACGTAAATATAATATTCATGTTTATTGTTTAATATAAAATATGTACCATGGCCTCTTTATGTAGGGGATGTCGCATTTTGTTTGATGACGTTCCATGAAAACATTCTTGCTTTTGACGATATCCGTCCATTTACATGTACCTCAATGCACTATCTTTGACGAGAAAGATTTCAAATACTGATCAATCAAATCCTCTTTATATAACTTTTAAATTTCTTAAATTACTGAGTTCGAAACACAATACTTAGTTTCAAAACAGAATTTTTCCTTTTCAATTTATATGAAGAATTGTGAACCAATTTTGTCTCAGTTTGACATCCAGTTTTGACAACTTCAAACTAGGACTATAGATTGCGAAAAATAAAATATTAATCATAACCCCTTCCATTTTCAACGATATGTGTAAACCACGAAGTTTTCTGAAATATATATTTCATTTACTACACTATCTTACAAAACTGATAAAATGAGGTACAATTTTTTAAAAAATGTCACATCAAAAGATGATAATTATTAAGTATTTAAGTCGGGTTTATCAGCTAAACTAGGTATGTTGCATCACATCGCTGAATTATATTGAATATATGGTGACAAATATTCATCTAAAAGGTTTCCTTTGAATCCACTTTAAAAAAAAATTTGTAATTCATGACACGTTTTCACCCGTGAAACTCATAATTTTTATTATTTTCGATGTTTTTAGGGTTTGGGCCAAAATGTCTCCTATAAGTATCATGTAACGTATATAGAAGTATTTTGATACAAGTCTCAACTATGAAAATCATAGAACTTGAAGAGAACAGTAACTCAGAAATTAATTTGCACTTAAATCTTAAAACACATTCAAGTTTGTTCAAATCATCCCCGTTGGACAGGGTTGGGCCAAAATGGCGGATCAAAGTTTTACATAAAACATATATGAAAAATCAATTCATATCTGACAAGATTTGCAACATAAAGATGAAACAACACATTCTGCAGATTTAACCACTTAGTTTTAAAAATATATATTCAATTTACTATATAATCTTACATCAATGATTAAAAGGGGTACAAATTGCAAAATGATACGTCATATGAAAATATGTTTTTTACTACTGCATATAAATTAAACATTTTTAATAGGCATGTAACATCAAACCATCATATCTTAAATCTTTGCTGACAGCTGCCCATTGCAATTTCCCAGATCAGCAGAGTTAAAATTATTGTTTTCGTAATTCAAAGTACCCAAAAATGGTTTTATATAAAAAGATGTTTTTTTATATCAGGCCCCAACAACAGCAAAAATGAGAATAGATTCAGTCAAAATTTAAAATTTTAATATCTTCACTTCATATTTTGATTTTTTCAATACTTGTAAAAGTTTGTAACTTGAAAATATTTCAATTCAAACATATTTCAAGGAAGTTTAATTTTATTATCGAAATTATCCAGCTTGTATATTTTATAAATATTGCATGTAGTTGAGTGTAACATTGAAAATTTTCACCCCAAGGAAACCATTGTCAACCGGGGCACAGGTGAAAATTTTCAATGTTACATTCAACTACATGCAATGATTATTTAAGGAATAACTGTCTTATTTTTCGATTTCATGATGTGATCAATCGATTGGCTTGCGTGATAATTTGCATAAACGCTGAAGGCCACATATACACCCCGGTCATTTTTTTTTCTTTTTAGCTCACCTGAGCCGAAGGCTCAAGTGAGCTTTTCTGATCACATTTTGTCCGGCGTCCGTCTGTCTGTCCGTCTGCCTGTCTGTCCGTAAACTTTTCACATTTTCGACTTCTTCTCTCAAGTCTGCGTAAATGTTTTCCTCATTGTTACTTATATTTACATTTTCATCCTCTTTTAACATTTTGTAAAAAAAAAATACAACTCATACAAAATCACAAAATAAATAATTATA
The DNA here is from genome assembly GCF_032062105.1 of Saccostrea cuccullata. Classification (NCBI taxonomy): domain Eukaryota; kingdom Metazoa; phylum Mollusca; class Bivalvia; order Ostreida; family Ostreidae; genus Saccostrea; species Saccostrea cuccullata. The sequence goes on from NW_026941384.1 coordinate 10,590, forward strand.
TATTATACCAAAAAAATTATGAAAATTCTCAAAGGAAATTTATTTTTACCTTTTTGGTGTTATTTACATGTATATATGTGTCCAAATCGTTTTGGTATGTGATTTTTTTCATCAGACATTATCCCTGAAATTTTACAAAAAAATAAATAAATAAAAAAAAAAATTTTAAAAAAAAAAAAAGAGTATTTCAACCAAAAAAAGACCGATTTAATTTAAAATTGGGCAATTAAATCGATAACAAGGCGTCGGGAAAACAGAAGAATACAACAGAAATACATTTTTACTTACTTTTTAATTGTTGTATATAGAACAACCCTTTTCATTGTGACAATGTGAAATCGAACAATTACACTTTAATCCACATGATTTCCCATTCTCCGGATATATACACTTCACACTACACTTGTCTCCAAAATAACCTGCTTGGCATTCTTTATGGAAAAAAACAACATGTTTTTAGTTGGGCACAAAATATGAGATAAAATCTAAAAAAAAAAACATTTTCACAATTGAGAAAGAAAATCCGCCAATTAATTTAAATTCATATTATATTTAATTTTCATAATTACATGTTTCATAAGAAAACCTAGAACGTTGTTGCTATCCTATCATTTGATAACTCTTCAACTTTTTTGATAATTCATATATAAATCTGTCACTTCGTAAATAATTTATAACTAACTTTGCTTCTATATAAATGAAGACTTGTGCTCTTTATTCGCATTTTATATGTGTTTATTACAATAAGTTGGTTTCATTCTAAGCAAAAAGTATCCTTTAAATTTTCAAAAGCAGATATACACCCAGAAAAATTGAAAAAAAGAAGACTTTTTACATTTTAAAATTGAGCATTCAAAATTAAATTTTTATTTCATATTTTGAAAGAAAAAATATTATTCTCTGTAGATAATGTTTTGTACCTTTGCAAATATTTTTTACTCTGTAGAAGCCATAACAGCATTCGGAATCAGAGTTATTTCCGACAGGCCTGAAGGAGAACAAAAAGGATTTTAAAGTCAGAAATGCATTAATGTGATTTTGATTTTATTCTATACAAAAATGCAAAACAGTAAATAACTACAATGTTAGGAACAATATGACATGCTTACCCAATCAAGCAGGCGTCTAAATATGTACATCCCAGAACTAAAATGACAAGCTGTAATAGCGAATTCACGCTTAAAAACTGCGTAAAAATCAAATTCATTTCACTAGATAACGATTAAGAATATTTCTTTCTTTGCTATAATACGTTTAAATAACATACTCGTAATCTTTGATTAGGAATATGGATGTTACTGAATTTACTCCAGACCAAAGCTTTGTTTTCTCTTCCGTATAAAATGGAAAAAATATTCCACTCAAGAATGATTTATTGATTGTGTGCTGTTATAGGGAAACCTTTTAAATTCATCTTTTCAAGTAATTCAAAGCTATGATTAGTGATATTAATATGGAATCATCTTCAGGTAGTGTAGATTCTCGTTGCAACAGCATCTACTGCGACACGGGACCTCTGTTTATACGGTCTCATCCGAAGGACTGGTGTCCACGTTCCACAGCTGGATTTGTACACGAATATTTACTATTATAATATATCACAGGTACTTGTGGACAGGACCCCCCCACCCCCACCCCCCAATATACACCCCTGGTCAAAATATTTTTTTTTTTCTTTTTTGTCATGAATTATGTTTCTAGTACTTATTTACAATGTATTCCATATGAAAAATCCAAAAAATAACATAGATTTAACAATTTACTAAAAAAGTCATACCCTGGTATTATAAAATAGAGAAGGTAAGTCACTTCGGATTGTTAATTCGGACCCGTCTTGATTATCGGGCCTAAAATATCATATACCTACTACATGTCACCAAAATGTGTCATGATATCTTGTTTCGGTAGAGATTTTTGTCGTTAATCGTGCCATTTAATTGCCCAGACATTCCCCAGTTATCCGAGTATTCAGCGTCAAACGTGAAAATTTTGAAAATGTCAAAGCAGAAATTAGCAGAAGGATAAAACGTACGCTGAAATAGGCCCTGAGGTCCCCCTGCTCAGTTCACGACTATCGGGCCTGTTTACTCCGCTACAAAATGTAGTGCGTTGCATACGTAAAGTGAAAGTAGAATAAATCGTAATACTGTGAAGCCTTTAAAGTGTAAAACAAACAATTTTTAAAAGGAATAACCATCTGAAGGGTTTTATAAAAGATAGAGGGGGTGGAGGGTGGGTGCTGAGCAACATTAACTGCAATTTTATGCGATATATGATATAAAAGTGTTTAACATTTATAGATTACGTTAGGTGACCTGTGGTCTCCCGTAAGATGTTATTCAATTTAATATCATGTTACACATCAGTAGGGGACAACAGTAACGTGATCAGAGAACAAGTAATATTGTAAATCTGTAGGGGGACCAGAGGTCATCTTATTTTGTACATCAGTAGGGGGACATCAGTAGGGAGTGCAAAGGTCACCTTATATAGTACATAAGTAGGGGGACCAGAGGTCACCTAAAACTGTACATTAGTAGGGGAACAAGAGGACACCTTAATGTACATCAGTTGGGGGGACCAGAGGACACCTTATTTGTACATCAGTAGGAGGACCAAAAGGGGCACCTAAATTGTACATCAGTAGAGGGACTAGAGGGCATTTTGAATTCTACATATGTAGGGGGCCAGAAGACACCTAAAATTGTACATAAATAGGGGGGCAACAGAAAGGGGGAGAAAACCCTTTTAATTTTACATCAGTAGGAGGACCAG
>NW_026941385.1:0-13257 GCF_032062105.1 Saccostrea cuccullata
TGTGATACACATAATGTTTTATATCTGATAACCCGTCTAAGGGTGAAGTGAATATCATATTGGTGAGACCAGCGATCTCCTACATCAGCCCTCTGGCTGATATTTGCGTCTCAGACTGATACAGGATGTGATATGGAAAAGGGTATGACTTGAGTGCATGTGTGGGTGGGTTGGGGTTTTGTCTTTAAGAAATTCTGGTTAGAAAAATAAGCAATTAAATGCATGTATATATTATAGAATTTTTTTCATTTATTTTTTTATTCACCTTCTGACGATTTATAAAAGAATCAAAAGAAAGAAGGGAAGTGCGGACTTTCCTGAAAGTCTATGATAACAGAACCCCATTTTTGTATGACATTAAATTTGTGCGAATTTTATTGACATTTGATTACATTGTGTATAAAATGTATTTTGTATATGTGACCGCGACTGGTATAAAGGTCCAGATGAGTAAGAAATAGAAATTAATTTTTTCGTCTTTTTTTTAACCAGGACATTTTGAATAACACAATCTTGTGTAAGATGCAACTTACAAGGATATTTTAAACAAGCTCTACCAGCTGTAGTTTTTACTTCCAAAGGAGGAGAATTCCAGTTTAAAAGGCATGAAAATAAAAAGAATGAACTGTATTTGTACCTTTAATAGAAAACGTTATTAATTACACTGATAATACGCTTGTATTTAATATTTCTTTTTTAAAGTTAATGATGAATTGATGAACATACAACGTACTATTAATCAATCGATAGTTATCTTCAAATTTATTTCATTGTTATCATTATTAGAATAAAACATCCAAAACAGATTTTAAACTGACATAAGATTGCAAAAGCAAAAAATACACTTTTTGTGAGTATTATGGACATTTTCATTTTCAGCTAGTTAAGGTATCTAATTGTAATATTTGATATTTTTTATGTAATATACACAAACGTGGGCAACGATCTAATGATTTAAAAAGGTTATTACTGACACTGCCATCACACCCTTGGTTATTTTCTATCTTAATTTGTATTAAATTATATATATTATGAATTGAAAATTATTTTAAAAAGATATAACGATATGATTGTGTGAATGAAGTGAGAAACATGATACGTTCATTCGAGATATCTTGAGGAAAACTTTCGGCGTGGACTTTTTTAAAATTAGATTGAAATATCATCAAATTTTAAAGATATTATCATCAAACAATGAAACAAATGGAGATAACGAAAAGATTTCAAGATCGAAAATCCATAAAACAATACAAAATAGGAGCAGGGCAAACACTGACCTCCCAAAACATCAGAGGTGGAATCAGGTGTCATGGAGGAGTGAGGATTTTTTAAATTAATAATAATCATCGTAATTATTTGGTAGCAACAATTTTAAAATGCATGATTTATAATGTGTTTTATGTAAGATAAAAGGTGTTAATATTGAAGTGTCAGAATGCATGATTTCCGTACTTGTAATACAATTTATGTGCATTTCACTGTGGCATTTTGCCAACGCATATATAATCATGGATAACATTGACTATTTCTTTAAGAAGAAATAAAGTGATTAACTTAAATTAGCTTTTTAATGCAAAATATTTCATTGATATATTAAAAATAAAAGCATATATAATAATGAAACCGTTCAATGTAATTCATATCTTTTTCCAGAGGCATTAGCTCAGATTGAAAACAAACTTCGAAGCCATCATAAGATTAATACCAAGAATATTTTACAGAAAGGAAAAGGAATACACAGCCATTGTGCCTAACGTTAATTTAGTGTTAATCTCAATTAACATTGAATTAACGTAACATTGATGTTAGTTTAATGTTACTTTCGTGTTAAGTTAACGTTAAAATGATTAACATTAAATTAACGTTAATTTTTAACGTTAATTTAACTTAACATTAATTTCATGTTAATTTTTAACGTTAATTTAACTTAACATTAATTTCATGTTAATTTTTAACATTGAATTAACATTAAAATTTTAAGTGAGCTTGGGTTCTGTCTTAAAAAACTAGAACCAAAATATTAACATTAGATTAACGTTAATTAGTTAATGTTAATTTCTTGTTAATGTGAATTTAACATTAATTCTTTAATGTTAATTTCATGTTAATAAGAATAACATGAGATTAATGTTACTATTCAAATTTTAGACCTAACTTTAAACAATAGTTGCCAATCATTTTAGTGACATTTAATTAATTAAAAGATGTCCATATGTGGATACTCAAAACCGCCGGGGTAGGGGGGGGAGTAGGCACTTGTGTCGGAAATAATTTTTTAACCCCAATACATAAAGATACACATGTAACAGTTGTGTTAGTATGATACCTTAGGTTAAAAAAGTATTTCCGACACAATTTATTTCCGACACAAGTGCCTTTGTGTGTGTATGTAAGGGTGTGTACACGTGTGGGTGTGGGAGGGGGGTGTTCCAACTGTTTGCACCCTCTTCACCTCGTCCAATTTTTTCTCCATACATTCTGAAAAAGTAATTTATTTATCTAGACTGAATTTATAAGCTCAATGTCTATCTTTCAAAATGTCAAATTGGGATTTAGATTTTTTCCGGCTAAAAATGGTCCGTAGCTTTTCTCAGGATCGGTTTTGTTTTTTATCGGAGAAAACGTCATGTTTGACGTCATCAGCTGTAACAGAAGTTGAGAAACACAGAGGAACAACGAATTATCAAGTCTCTGTTAAAAGTAAGTGTTTTTTGTTGTCTTTGTAACATTACGTCTTTAAGAGTTTCATAATTTTTGAGGCCCCTAAATGTTTGAACTTTCTGTACAGCAACATTACGCATACAGTACTCAACAGTTCTAGCTTGCAGGCTACTGTGTCGTAGACACAGGTACTTGGGTCGTGGTTTATAAATATTTATAATGTACCTTATTGATATGTAAAAAAAGTAAAGGTATGCAGGCTCCGTAATGGCGTCTGCTCAACTCGCTTGTTTACATGGTCTGTTTTCTTTAAAAAACGCTGCACCTACCGATATTTCTGCACCGGACGCCTCAGACCATTGATTACTAATTGTAAATATCCTCACATCTTGCAAATAATTCCTAAAAGGTGATTTTTAAACAATTTTTCAAAATTTTCGTTAACGTGCCCGGAACTAAGTGCAAATACTAAAACCCGAATCAAAATGAAGAATTCCGGCCATTAAGACACTCCAAAATTCTAGAGGCATTCCGAGAAAATTATAAATAGTTATGGAAATTTCAAGTTATATTTAAATTTCTCGGGATGCCTCTAGAATTTTGGAGTGTCTTAATGGCCGGAATTCTTCATTTTGATTCGGGTTTTAGTATTTGCACTTAGTTCCGGGCACGTTAACGAAAATTTTGAAAAATTGTTTAAAAATCACCTTTTAGGAATTATTTGCAAGATGTGAGGATATTTACAATTAGTAATCAATGGTCTGAGGCGTCCGGTGCAGAAATATCGGTAGGTGCAGCGTTTTTTAAAGAAAACAGACCATGTAAACAAGCGAGTTGAGCAGACGCCATTACGGAGCCTGCATACCTTTACTTTTTTTACATATCAATAAGGTACATTATAAATATTTATAAACCACGACCCAAGTACCTGTGGTCGTAGACTGTGCCGATGTGCCAGACCTCTGCTATGATGGATATTTGTATATCAGCATTACTTTTTGTAGGTCTCGTAATTGTTGGTTAAATTTGTTTGAACACTTAAGCCAATACTGTACTCAGTGCCGCCCTACGTATGACATGGAGAAAATTCGAAAGTGAAAGTAGAAATCGTGTAGGGTGAATTCACCATGCATCTGTGCATCGGACACCCTTGTACTTCAGCAAGTTCTAGCGATATCGCTACCGACGGTAAATTATCAAGATGGAGTTTAACACTTAGTATGTGATTAAAATATAAATTTGGGATACAATTATATGCCTTTTAATAAAAGTTTTATTGAGAAAATATCACCAAAAATCGATTTTTTCTGAATAACTCAAAATTCACCATGGATCGGACATTATTCACCATGCATCGGACAGACGGTATTTCAACCGAAAAATTTTCATACTTTAATTATTACAATGCTTTGAAATCCTTGATATGGATAAACTTTTATATTTTATCTCATAAATAACCCTCACCTTAAATTTAATTGACGATATCGTTGCACTAATGTAAAACTATTCAAGATGCCTCACTTTGCAATAGAAAGGCTTTAAATTGCTTGTAATGCTGTAATTGGCGCCTTTTTCTCATGGGTTAAGATAGTCTGGTTTGGAGAAATAGATTAAGTCAGCTTCTAGACGTCACATATCGATAACTTGTATTTTGACAGAAAATTTAGAGTTTTTATTTTCTTTTTTCGCAAAAAAAAGCTGTTAGTTAGGTTCTGTATAAAAACAGTAGTGATTACCTTTGCATCGGAAAGTGTCCGATGCATGGTTAATTTGTGTCCGATGTACGGTGAAATTAGCATGCTAGTAAAACCAGCTCTAATAACAAACATTGAAGTGAAATTTCTTTATAATTTATGCAAAATTACCAATTCCTGACAAAATTCACCAAAGTCCGACTCGTTCCGTTGACGTCGAATTTAAAAAAAAAAAATAACTCTAAAAATTGTAAAATCAAAAATTTCGGGTTATTCCCCTTTGATGATGTAAAATATGACGTAACTTCAAGGCCATTCTCGGGGTATTTTTATCACAACATGATAAAAATAATCGGTATCATTAAAATATTTAAATCTTCATCTTTAAGACAGAAACAAATAAATACACAGAACTCTTAAGTTGAAAGAGATTTTATTGCCTAAAGTTGTCCGAAGCAAGGTATGTGTCCGATGCATGGTGAACTCACCCTACAAGTTAACCATCTCGAAGTTGAAGTAAAACATGCAATGTGACCGATGTTTTCCCAGATCCTAACTGTTTAGTAAATGTGTTATCGTACGAACTATCTAGTGTATGTGTAACCTTTTCATGTACGACTGAATATGTACCTGTTTAGTTTTAGTTTTAGCGCCATATTGAATAAACGTGTTTGTGTGAACTCGGTGTTGTAATTGGCAATTAGCGAACCTAGCCATCCAAACATGGTGTCAGAAGTGTTCCTAGTGTAGAAAAATGCCGAAGTTCAATCCACCTGAGTGTTTCGCCTAAAGTTACCAGGCCAAATGAATGGCCGGAATGGAAACAACGATTCACGAGGTTTCAGATCGCAACGAAGCTGACTGACGAGGATGAACAAATACAGATAAGTTCATTGATATACGCCATGGGACCAGAGGCAGAAGGAATATTCAAGTCTTTCGCACTCGCTAATGGTGACGAGAAGAAATTCAAGAAGGTACTTGAAAGTTTTGACAAGTATTTCGTTCCAAAGAAAAACGTGATTCATGAGCGCGCCAAATTCCACATCCGGAGCCAGCGCCAGGGAGAGTCAGTTGAGGAATTCGTCAGAAGTTTACACGAGTTGGCCGCGCACTGTGATTTTAGAGATAAGAGCGACCAAATCCGAGACAGGTTAGTCGTGGGCATTATCGACAAAGAACTTAGCGAGAAACTGTGCTACAGCTTGAATCTGAACTTACACTCACAAAAGCTGTCGAGATGGCACGTAATTCAGAGTTAGTGAAACATCAGATTAAAGACTTACAATCTAAGAACTTAGATGCAGTGAGATTTAGGCAGCAAAATGGACAGCAACCTAAACACAACTAGTGCTAATTGTAACGGGAACCGTTACAGATGTTCCCCAAACGCTCCCCAACTCCCTTTTGGTGCCATATTCCCTGTAAGCTTCATTAAATAAGACAACCTCTGTGCATTTATGACTTTAACAACGTTTTCCCAGAAGGATACCAATTATATTTAAATTTTAGCTTTGCACCTGTGCGCATGCGAATACATGTGCGATATAACCATATCATCTTGTCTACACTATCTATACATTTTAATATACTATATATTAAAGCATTCAGTTCAAAAGTATTAAAAATCACTCATTCAAGGTTTTTTAAATTTCACTCGTTCGAAATGCACGCACGTGCGTGCACGAGCATGATCACCATACCTTCCTGTAGGAGTCCTCTATATCTATCTATATTCTAAATCCCATCCTGTTTGGTTGAAAAACAAGGGAGTTTTAGCCATTTCAAGTTTCAGCCAATCAGATTGCAGCACACGTGCATGCGCGTAATTTCATGATTTTTTTTCTATATCATATTGTAGGATATCCTAATGCATGACTATATTTTAAATTTCAAAGCATTTCGTCAAAATACAAAGGAGATATAGCCATTTAAAGTTTCAGCCAATCAGATTGCAGCACACGCGCATGCGCATGCTTTCATGAACATTCTTATATATCATGCTGTAGATCTTCATAATGTAGGACTATGTTCAAAATTTCAAAGGATTATGACAAGAAACAAGAAAGATATTGAGACTTTAGTTTCAGCCAATCAGAGCGAAGCGCACGTGCATGCACGTGAGTTCTTGCTATTTTGACCATGCCAGCTTGTCTATACTACTAATGTATCCTTACATTATGAGTTTCAAAAAATTTCATCAAAAAATAGAAAAGTTACGGCAATATCCATTATATTGGTCATTTCACGTGTTGCACGTGCGCGCTCTTGCAAGCACGTGCGCGCAAAATGACCTTGATTCCGCAAATCTACATAACATGTCTACTGACCCTAAAAAGGTTTTACCTACATCGGACGAACAGTTTACAAGATCATTCCCGGACAAAAAAGTACCCAGGAAGAAGAAGAAAAATAATACTACTAATAACTAGTGCTAATTGTAACGGGAACCGTTACAGATGTTCCCCAAACGCTCCCCAACTCCCTTTCGGTGCCATATTCCCTGTAAGCTTCATTAAATAAGACAAACTCTGTGCATTTTTGACTTTAACCACGTTTTTCCAGAAGGATACCAATTATATTCAATTTTTAGCATTGCACCCAAGCGCATGTGAATGCATGTGCGTTATGACCATATCATCTTGTCTTTCAAGAGTAGTTTTAGATATACTCGTTTCAAATGCATGCACGTGCGCGCACGTGCATGATGATCATACCTTCTTGTAGGAGTTCCTTACATCTATCTATGTTCTAAATCCCATCATGTTTGGTTGAAAAACAAGGGAGTTATAGCCATTTAAAGTTTCAGCCAATCAGATTGCAGCACACGTGCATGCACGTAATTTCATGATTTTTTTAATATCATTTTGTAGGATATCCTAATGCATGACTATATTTTAAATTTCAAAGAATTTCGTAAAAAAACAAAGGAGAAATAGCAATTTTAAGTTTCAGCCAATCAAATTGCAGCACACGTGCATGCGCGTGATTTCATGATATTTTTTCTATATCATTTTGTAGGATATCCCAATGCATGACTATATTTTAAATTTCAAAGAATTTCGTCAAAAAACAAAGGAGATATAGCCATTTAAAGTTTCAGCCAATCAGCTTGCAGCACACGCGCATGCACATGCTTTCATGAAAATTCTTATATATCATGCGGTAGATCATTATAATGTAGGACTATGTTCAAAATTTCAAAGGATTATGACAAGAAACAAGAAAGTTATTGATACTTTAGTTTCAGCCAATCAGAGCAAAGCGCACGTGCATGCGCGTGAAATCTTGCTATTTTGACCATGCTATCTTATCTATACTACTAATGTATCCTTACATTATGAGTTTCAAAAAATTTCATCAAAAAATAGAAAAGTTACGGCAATATCCATTATATTGGTAATTTCACCTAATGCACGTGCGCGCTCTTGCAAGCACGTGCGCGCAAAATGACCTTTGTTTGGCAACTCTACATAACATGCCTACTAACCCTAAAAAGGTTTCACCTAAGTCGGATGTGTAGTTTACAAGATCACTCGTGGACAAAATTTTCCCAGGAAGAAGAAAAATAATAATAATAATAATAATAATAATAAGAAACAGAGTAAAAACAATATGTTCCCAAACTTCGTTTGGGGAACATAACAATATGTTCCCCAACTTCGTTTGGGGAACATAATAAGGAGACTAATTGTTCAGATTACAATTTTGATTTTAATTCAGATAACAATATGAAGTCTTTTCACCTTCTTGAGTGTTTTCATATCATTTGGCTTCAAGAAAAGAAGTTAAAAGCAAAAAAATTAATAAAACAGCAAAATTCTAATTTTCTACTACCGTGTTTTTAAGATCGGGCTCGGGATTGGTTATATTCAATAGTAGTTCCATACATGGAAAAGGGATTTTCCTTTCTGTTCAGAATTTTTTTTAATATTTCCTCTCAGGCCATTTTGACAACTCTGATACCTGTGCCTGGTAAATTTTATATACTTTGTAAATAAATATATAAAGTTTTTTTGACCGGAACTATTCATTTTTTCCAATGCATAGGGGGCTACTCTCTGGGTTTTACAAGAGATGTTTAAAAAGACATTCGTGTCAGCTAATGTGACCTATATTGTTTAACACCTTCTTATTAATATTTTTTTTCATGAATGCAAATATCTGATTATTTTACGAAGGAGCGTACATGTATATTGATTTTTAATATACCGAAAATCGCTATTTCTGGGGATTGCGTAATTCTAAAAAAAATTCAAATAAATTTCAAAGGTAAATTAAACAAAGGACGCTTGGTATTAAAATATTATTTCAAATCAGTAGAATCGAATGCTCTTAATGACATCTGAATAAATAGGCTATAAAATGCTTATATGCCAACTTTGGTCATCTGCACTTTAATTCTAAACACGACAGGATTTGTAATTTTTCTGTATAAATCAATAATTTCTATATACTTTGGAAACTCAAATGAAATATTTTAATACACTTTCCTCGAGCTTTTTCTGCAGTTTTCCTGAAATTTTATGTGGGTCCGAGGTGTTATTTGAGTTTAACAGTGATTCTCTACGGTGCCATTAATTTGATTTGTTTGTGTGTGTGGGATGGGGGTGGGGGGGGGGTTGGGATGGGGGAGTATTTTTATTCTTAACCTATTTAACGTTGGAGTTGAATCTTGTATCCTATTCCAAGAACTTAAGATTGATTGTGACATTTGGATGAAAGGTCAAGGTCATTAAAAACCACCACCTCTTTAACTTCTAACCTGTCAACCGAAATAAACTCTGAAAGGTGTTTCTAGATACATGTACATGTACTTCATGTTTCTTTTTACCCTTGGGTCAAGGACAAAGGTTAAGGTCGATTTCAAGTTCATAGGTCAAGGTGATTTTGGTAAATAGTTAATATCAACATTTTATTCAGGTTACCAGTGACCTTGACCTAAGTTTCAAGGTCAAGGGTAAAAAGATCTGCATGCTTCAGTATGTTACATGTCTTGACATTTAGAAGTTCTTAATTCTGCATGAACATCAAACCTGTCTTTTAATACATTGTGTGCGGTCGCATGTGCATGCACGTCCATGTATTTACTTTTGATAGTAGTATAATGTTGGCAGTCATTATATCTATTCATATTTGAAATTTCACCCTGTATTATTGAGAACCAAGAAAGTTGTAGGCATTTAAAGTTTTAGCCAATCAGATTGCAGCACACGTGCATGTGCGTGCGTTCATGATTATTCTTATATATCATGCTGTAGATCTTCATAATGTAAGACTATGTTCAAAATTTCAAAGGATTTTGTCAGAAAACAAAATAGATATTTAGACTTTAAGTTTCAGCCAATCGCAGCGAAGGACACCTGCATGCGCGTGAGATCTTGCTGTTTTGACCATGTCATCATGTTTATACTACTATTATATCCTTATATTATGAGTTTCAAAGCATTTCATCCAATATTTAAAAAGTTACGGCTAAATCTATTATATTGGTCATTTCACGTGTTACACGTGCGCGCACCTGCACGCACGTGCGCGCAAAATGACCTTCGTTCCGCACATCTACATAACATACCTAGTGACCCTAAAAAGGTTTCACCTAGATCGGATGAGTAGTTTACGAGAACACTCGCGGACAAAAAAGTACCGGAGAACAAAGAAAAAATTCAGAAAAAGTAAAAACAATATGTTCCCCAACTTCGTTTGGGGAACATAATAAGGAGACTAATTGTTCAGATTACAATTTTGATTTTAATTCAGATAACAATATGAAGTCTTTTCACCTTCTTGAGTGTTTTCATATCATTTGGCTTCAAGAAAAGAAGTTAAAAGCAAAAAAATTAATAAAACAGCAAAATTCTAATTTTCTACTACCGTGTTTTTAAGATCGGGCTCGGGATTGGTTATATTCAATAGTAGTTCCATACATGGAAAAGGGATTTTCCTTTCTGTTCAGAATTTTTTTTAATATTTCCTCTCAGGCCATTTTGACAACTCTGATACCTGTGCCTGGTAAATTTTATATACTTTGTAAATAAATATATAAAGTTTTTTTGACCGGAACTATTCATTTTTTCCAATGCATAGGGGGCTACTCTCTGGGTTTTACAAGAGATGTTTAAAAAGACATTCGTGTCAGCTAATGTGACCTATATTGTTTAACACCTTCTTATTAATATTTTTTTTCATGAATGCAAATATCTGAGTATTTTACGAAGGAGCGTACATGTATATTGATTTTTAATATACCGAAAATCGCTATTTCTGGGGATTGCGTAATTCTAAAAAAAATTCAAATAAATTTCAAAGGTAAATTAAACAAAGGACGCTTGGTATTAAAATATTATTTCAAATCAGTAGAATCGAATGCTCTTAATGACATCTGAATAAATAGGCTATAAAATGCTTATATGCCAACTTTGGTCATCTGCACTTTAATTCTAAACACGACAGGATTTGTAATTTTTCTGTATAAATTAATAATTTCTATATACTTTGGAAACTCAAATGAAATATTTTAATACACTTTCCTCGAGCTTTTTCTGCAGTTTTCCTGAAATTTTATGTGGGTCCGAGGTGTTATTTGAGTTTAACAGTGATTCTCTACGGTGCCATTAATTTGATTTGTTTGTGTGTGTGGGATGGGGGTGGGGGGGGGGTTGGGAGGGGGGGTATTTTTATTCTTAACCTATTTAACGTTGGAGTTGAATCTTGTATCCTATTCCAAGAACTTAAGATTGATTGTGACATTTGGATGAAAGGTCAAGGTCATTAAAAACCACCACCTCTTTAACTTCTAACCTGTCAACCGAAATAAACTCTGAAAGGTGTTTCTAGATACATGTACATGTACTTCATGTTTCTTTTTACCCTTGGGTCAAGGACAAAGGTTAAGGTCGATTTCAAGTTCATAGGTCAAGGTGATTTTGGTAAATAGTTAATATCAACATTTTATTCAGGTTACCAGTGACCTTGACCTAAGTTTCAAGGTCAAGGGTAAAAAGATCTGCATGCTTCAGTATGTTACATGTCTTGACATTTAGAAGTTCTTAATTCTGCATGAACATCAAACCTGTCTTTTAATACATTGTGTGCGGTCGCATGTGCATGCACGTCCATGTATTTACTTTTGATAGTAGTATAATGTTGGCAGTCATTATATCTATTCATATTTGAAATTTCACCCTGTATTATTGAGAACCAAGAAAGTTGTAGGCATTTAAAGTTTTAGCCAATCAGATTGCAGCACACGTGCATGTGCGTGCGTTCATGATTATTCTTATATATCATGTTGTAGATCTTCATAATGTAAGACTATGTTCAAAATTTCAAAGGATTTTGTCAGAAAACAAAATAGATATTTAGACTTTAAGTTTCAGCCAATCGCAGCGAAGGACACCTGCATGCGCGTGAGATCTTGCTATTTTGACCATGTCATCATGTCTATACTACTATTATATCCTTATATTTTGAGTTTCAAAGCATTTCATCCAATATTTAAAAAGTTACGGCTAAATCTATTATATTGGTCATTTCACGTGTTACACGTGCGCGCACCTGCACGCACGTGCGCGCAAAATGACCTTCGTTCCGCACATCTACATAACATACCTAGTGACCCTAAAAAGGTTTCACCTAGATCGGATGAGTAGTTTACGAGAACACTCGCGGACAAAAAAGTACCGGAGAACAAAGAAAAAATTCAGAAAAAGTAAAAACAATATGTTCCCCAACATTGTTTGGGGAACATTATAATAATAATAAGAAGAAACAGAGTAAAAACAATATGTTCCCCAACTTCGTTTGGGGAACATAATTACAGCAGACAGCCTAAAGCTAAGGAAAGAGTTTACAATAACTGTGACAAGTGTAATATGAAGCACAATCCTGGAAACTGTCCAGCATCAGGGAAGAAATGTTTAAAGTGCGGGAAAAAAGGACACTTTAAGATAGTTTGTCGAAGTAAACCCAAACACATAGAGGAAGTTCAAGGTGCATGTTCATCACCTGATTCATTCTACATGGGTTCTATTGACCTAAGCGAGTCGGACAATACAGACGCATGGACAGTAAAGCTGAAGGTGTGTCGGAAGTACATTACATTCAAGATCGACACTGGTGCTGACACATCTGTGATAACTGAAGCGACGTACAATTCATTGCCAGTAAAGCCCAAACTGCAGGCTTCAACAAATCAGCTGTACAGCCCAGGAGGATCGGTAGAGTGTAAAGGGATGTTCGTTGCTAAGACTTTTCACAAGAACAACGAGTTTCATTTTCGAGCGTATGTGCTTAAGAACTCTAACAGTGGTTCTAATTTGCTCAGTCGAAGTGTCGCACACCGTATGGGACTTGTTATGAAAATCGAGGAAATTCGGGATGTGTTTGGTACACATGGATGCGTCAAGGGCCCACCTGTCAAGATAACGCTTAAGCCTGGAGCCACACCATATTGTGTCACAACAGCTCGCAGGATTCCATTTCCATTGATGCCCAAGGTCGAGGCCGAACTAAACCGCATGGAGAACGCTGGAATCATTGCGGCGGTCACAGAACCAACGGATTGGTGTGCACCCATCGTGACAGCATTCAAGAAAAACGGGGATGTTCGCTTGTGTGTGGACCTTAAGAAACTAAACCAGGCAGTCAAACGTGAACATTATATGTTACCCAACTTGGACGACATTGCCCCAAAACTGTGCAAGGCTACAGTCTTTTCGAAACTTAATGCTAGTAGTGGGTTTCACCAGATACCTCTAGATCCAGAGAGTTGTCACCTTACTACCTTCGTAACTCCGTTTGGACGGTACTGCTTTCAGCGGGTTCCATTTCGTATTACGTCAGCCCCTGAAATATTTCAGCATCGTATGTCAGAGATATTAGCAGATATTAACGGAGCGGA
>NW_026941386.1:0-13303 GCF_032062105.1 Saccostrea cuccullata
AAGTCATTTGTGTGATAAGATTCCCATAGCAGGACTGAATATAAGCTAAAAACTTTTGTTGTAAGATTTACATACAACAATAAAAAAATTAAATCAATGAATCTGAAAAGTAATTTGAAAGGAATTATTAGGAATGAATGTTAATTAGAATCATCTCAAAATTATAAACATTATATTACACTATTTCGAAACTCGCAAATATGCTCAACCCAGATTGAGACTTTAAGGAATCTCCAAGAACTATACATAAAAGAATTTTGTTTGAAGTTCTGCAGTAAGAGTGATCTGTGCTTACAAAATAATTATTTTCAGTTACACAACTTTTGATAAACTAAAATATTTTAACAAAACTTATTTATTATATTAAATAAGAAAATAAGTAAACTAATTCATTATTTTTTTTTAAATTTTCCCCCTTTTAAAAAAAAACGAAAGTGATATTCAATTGTCTCGGAATCCATTTCCTGCGAAACTGAATAATTCCCACGAGTATCTCCAGTTGAAAATGTACCAATAAGTCTCAATATATATGTTATATTTTTCTCCGAGTCCAAGAAACACATTTTGTTACTGTTTAGAGCATCTGCTTCTTATAATTTTAAGTAATATTTGAAGTACATTTATTTAAATAAAAAACTACATCCGAATATTAGCCACCTCTGAATGGATCCACACCAATCACGGTTGCATAGTTGTAAGTTCAAGTTCATTTTATTCACTCAAACCAATTAATAACATACAAGTTCTCAGATATGCATGTACAATATAAACAAGAAAAACATTATCACGTGCAATGGCGGAATCACTTCATATCATAAAGTAACAAAAATAGAGGACGAGTTTTTTTTCATATCGCTGATCATGTAACTACCTCCTTCATTTCAATTAATACTTAGAGTGGCAGAAGTGACAACAATTCTGAAAATTTGAAAAAATTGGTCTATTGCAATATATACTAGATAGATATTTTTCTGCATTCTGAAAAAAAAATTCACATTAAAGTTTGTACCATCTAGCGTTAGCCTAAATGTAGTGATATTCATCTACATATGTACACACGTACAAACCAACACTGCAGTTTGTCAGATGGATTTTAAATGCACCCCACATTCGAGGATTTGACATCGGGCACATGCAAACGGTATATATGCCGAATACAGTTCTGTATTAAAAAATATTTTTAATGCAGAATATTTCAATACAGAATTGTATGAGGCATATATATCGTACTTAAAACATTGCTTTTTGATTTACATGAGACAGTCTGATATTAGAATAAAGACAAAGGTGTTAATGACCATTGAATGCATTGTTAAGTGAAGAGTACTCAGTATTTAGAGATTCGGCTACACTGTAAAAGGTATTTGAAAGAATTTGATAAGGAGAGTGGGGGAAAATTTTTCTTCCATAAAACATAAATGGAGATTAAAGCGGTGCAATGAACTATCATACAGACAAACTAGTGAATGATAGCTTGAATGGAATTGAAAATGCAGAAGAAAACCCACAGATGCTGAAGGTACATTAGTCCAGTTAATTTTTTTTTAATGTTTAGCGTCTATATGTACCTTTGTTTTTTTGTGTTCCATTACAGAAAAAAACAAACAAAATCAGTAATCCAGGGGTTTTGAGGGAAACATTGAAATTCTTTATATTTCTTTGAAAATTTGTTGCGAAGTCAAATTGAATATTAATTAACAAATACTTGGCCTAGCCGTCTTGAATTTGCATAAGTCATTTTTCTTTCTATACATGAGAAAAGTGAAATCATTTTTTTTAATGCTGCTCTTTATAGTGTCTAAAGTTTTTTATATTAATTTATTTTGGGGGTTTTGGCATTTTCTGTGTTTCTCTGGTGAACCACAGTGCGCATACTCTTTTTCAAAAGCCAGAAAAAGGGGTTGAAACATTTCTTCAAGTTTAATAAGTTAATTAGAAATCCACCGCTTTGTTTGTTAGTTTATCTGCATGATCTGGTCTGCCACATGTTCTTCTTCCTGTTAAAGTATATTTCGTGTAATTATCGGCCGCAGCAGCGGCCGATCTATCAGTGGTTGTATTAGAAAGTGCACATGGGGAAATGGGACGTTATTTTTTAATTAGTTAAATAAAACAATTCTTAAATGATAACAAAGTAAAAAGAATGAGTAAAATATTTTAAAAACTTTCTTAGTATTAACTGTTGTTAAATTTCAATTTATTATCATTTCTCATCAGATAATATATAATTTTTGATTATATAAAAAAAGTTCACAATAGATTCTCCCAGCCTGGGAGTGTGAAAGATATGAAAGGAATTGTCATGATTTTCCAGATAATAATTACGTGGTAAAAGTGCATGTTGAAAAAAAAAATTGAAAAGTTTTTCAACTAGTAAAATTGTTTTGAATAAGCTCTACAGCTGCAAATGACAATAAGATATTTTTCTACATTTTGCACCGCGGATGCAGCAAAGCCTATATTCTGCAGAAACCACAATTGGCATTATCACGTGACCAGGATCCAGGGTATAAGCATGTGGTTCATTTTAAGAGGCCTACATCTTCATTCTGATTACCCATTCTCAATATAAGGGCACAAATGCCTCTCTGATTTTTAAAAAAAATGAAGTTCAAGATAACAATTTTTCTATCAATTACCTTTGAAAGAAAGTATCTGAAGATTTTGTTTCCAGATTTTTTTCATCAAATTATAATACATGGAATAATGACAAGACGATAAAGTAGAGGGTGATTTTATTCAGAAATGTAGGTTGAAATGTACGTTACTCTTTCTTCAATGTCCAAAAAGATATGTAAAAAAATGTAGTCATTAAAATCACAATTGGAATATATCATCTTAACACCAGCACATCCTACCAACTCTGTCAGCATCATATTTTCTCGGCATACGAACGTGCGTTTGATTTTTCCTTTCAAAAAACAAAGGTTACTTTTTGATCCAGATGTATAAAAACATTTTTTAAATATATGCTTTAAATTCTTCTCTCTGTTTTGTTTAGAGCGATCAGTTTGGAATCTTGTCATTTTCTATAGATACTGGAACCTAACATGTACATGTAGTAAAATTCTATTTTGTAGTTACTGTCTTTTTTAACATATATCCATGCCGATTTAGAAAACTACGTAAATGTAACGTACATTTCAAGAAATATTTCTGTTTGATAAAAAGCTTAAAATTCACCTAAAAATTCATCGTTTTGTTTCAGTTTATTCCAAAAATGATTCTCTATGTAATCACATTGTGTTATATGTCACAATCATCACTATAAAGACACGATTGCCTCGGAATATGAGTAGGTAACGTACATTTCAAGCTTGTAATAATATGTAAATTGGTAATAAGAAAATATTGAAAAAAAGCAATTGAATTAATTCAATGAAGCGTTTTAAGGCAGTAATATAAGAAATAATAATGTAACAAACGAGGTTATATGTCATCAACTACATGAATGTCACGTCACTTCGGTAACGTTCATTTCACATATTATTGGGGATTCCCCTCTACCTCAGTTCATTACCATTCTTTTGTGCTGTTTCGCTGAAATTGACACCGGTCGAAGCCTAGTTACTTCTACCTTTGTGCAAGGATACAGACAAAAAAAATATAAGAGTCAGACGTATTTTGCTATGATCTAACAAATGCTCGTGTTTGGCCATTGAAACTTAACATAAATCTATTCCGAATATATCCATCGACAGTCTTGTTAATTTCATTTAGTATGTTGCAACATCGTTTTTCAAAACACAAACATAATTGCTTTTCAGCAGATCTGGAAAAATATAACCCAAAATGCAATGTTTCAAACAAAACTGAGTATTGTGTGCCTTTCAGTATTTGAAATGTACGTGACCGTATTGTGTTCTGGGTTTATTTGTTTTGTTTCTTTTTCTTCTTTCTTTTTTTTTTTTTTTTATCAATTATAAGCCTATGCATACGTTGTTTTAAATTATCAACAACAATTAAATTAATATTGACGAAAAGTCGCATATTAAAAGTAAACAAACTGCAGGAAGGTTGCCAAAGATGAATTTAAGACACTTAGAAATAAATTTTCTAGCATGTTGTAACAGTCTAAAACATTTACGAGGATTGGGGGTGCATTTAGATGGATTTATGTGGCCAGTTGTCAAATGGATGGTAACGATAATTTTGTTTCGCTCGTGTAAACGCAATTCATTGACTAAATAAAAAAATGTCAGTTAGAAATACGTAAAATGTACGTTACCATACGTAACGTACATTTCAAATATAAAAATCAATTCTCTTCCACAAGCATACGTTAGACACGCAATATATTGATACTATTTGAACTTGCATATCATAAGAAATGCATCATACAGGTTTCGTATTCAGAAATATATACCAGGTATCCAAATTATATTACATATAATTGACCTTAATATATTTTTTTTCCTCAGCAGAAACGTTTCTTTTCATTAATTTTGGGATTTAGCCGACCTCCAACCTTTGAAACTTTCCTTTGTGTACACATTCGTGTGTGTGAAAGTATGAGAATACGTGAAAATTCGTGCGAGATTCACTTAATTCGAATTTCATGGTAACGTACATTTCAGTCACGTACATTTCAAATGATCACTTTTCATGTAAAAAATAATTTGTAATTGTGCTAAGCAAAACTTCTTTGCCAGTTTACAGGATACAAGGGGTTGCTTATTCAGAGTCGTCTCATATCTTCTACTTAATATATACTAGTATTCTTAATGGAAGAATATAGGTAACGTACATTTCTTTCTTACCTCTACGATTGAAAATGTCTTTCATTCCGTAAACATATTTATAAAAGTTGCTCAAATTGTTCAATTTCATGTTACATTATCTAAGTAGGAGTAATTAATCCTTTGAAATTTCAAATTTAGCCCAGTCAATAAATAAAGGAGAACAAAACTTTCAGGTGTATAATCTTTGTGTTTGCTTGTAATGTGGTTGAAATAGAATTAAGCGACAGGGACATTGCACAATAAAAATTATTTATTATCACAAAGAAAATGTATTTATTGTTATGAAAAATAATATATATGATACAAGGTTTAACTTATCAGAAAATTTTTACTTGAGAATCAAAACTACATATTACACAGAGGGGATTCAGATTAATATTTGCCTCGGCGACAGTAACGTACATTTCAAATAGGCTACTATATTTGAATTTGGAACTTCTTAAATACCCTTTCAGACTGATAATTATATGAATTCTTATTCATTGTTATATGATTATTTATAATGTTGATTTAAAAATTACATCAGTGGTATTTCTTTCAAATGAAAATGGGGCGACATTATTTGAGCCCTTATATTGAGAATGGGTGTGATGACAATAAATTTTTATCATTCATCAATGATGATTGATTTTCTTTTTACATCGATGAGCAAATGCGGTAAAATGTTTATTTTAATTCTTTAAAATTATTTATTTTGCCTTGAAGTCAACATGAAATAAATTATTCAACTATCTTGACGTGCTTTCCTTGCATGGACGCATTTAAATGTAAAAGATTTTTTTTATGCTAAATTTTGTTTGCGGCCGAGTTGATGCTTTGTATACTTGTTTACGATTAATATCAGACTGCTCACTAATATTGGACTGCCACAAGTAAAATTTTAAACTGCAAGAACAAAGGAATTACATCACAGCAGTGTTTTTAAGTGTTTTTTTTAAAGATTACATTGATTTTATCTGAAGCAAACTGTCTCGTTCTCTTCTGTAAGGATACGACAGGTTTTAAAGAAAACTATTACGGTAGACACAACAGCGATAAGTTACTCTACATTACTGCACATTACCAAATAACTGAGGCCTATTTACTTTTAATTTCCTCGAATTTTTCTTTTATAAAACACAGTGAAAAACATTTTATTCCCAGAGATGCCAAATATTAGATTAACGAGATATATTTAGACTCTATAAGGCTCATATGGAATGCACTGCTTTCTAAACCATTGATAACTAGAAATATGTCTAGTAAAAAAAATTGATACATTACTAGTAACGTTTTATGTATCAGTACTGTCAATTCATAAAAAATGTACTAAAATAAAGAAAAGTAAAACCAAAGTCACTTATACATTTTGGACAAGAACCATTGGGTAGGGATTGATGAAACTAATTTGGAAGCATCCTCAGGTAGTGTTAATTAAAGATTTCTTTTCAAATCATGATCCCAGGGGTAGGGTGGGGCCACAATGGACGACCACAGTTTTTCAAGAAATTTATAGGAAAAATCTTTAAAATCTTCTTTTTAAGAACTAAGCCATATACACGTATGGTTGATCATATTTATATAGAAGCATTCTTAGAATGTCTTTTAGGGGTAGGTTGGGACCACATGCGTTTAAGGTTTTCAAAACTGGACTGATTCTTGCTTTCTTCCTAGCCACAGTGCTCAGGTGGTCCATGGGCCGACCTCTTGTTTAGATAACAATATCTTGAATAGTTTCTTTGAAATTGATTTAAACACAAATTTAAGAAAAGTGAGGTCATGGCCCTGAGTGTTGAATGTAGGATAGAAAATGCAGCTCTCCACAGGCAAATGATGGCGTCGCCATATGAGTGAAAAAATCGTGAGAGGGGCGTTAAAACAAACAAAATAATGAGCAGACCTTACCAAAAGTGTTTAATAGATAATCCGGAATAGCAAGTATGATATCCAGCATATTCATAATAGTTTGCAAATGGTTTGGATTTCATGATTTCTTAAGCCAACAGCACGGGTTAACAATGTATGGTCTTGAGCAAACTTGTCTCGGGTGAGCCCTTTAGTCCTTGGGCCTCTTACGTTTAAGAGTGATTGTGAAATAAGTAGTATGATGTGGTATGATAATATTTATTTTAAAGGATTTATAACAAGCTTAAGATAACGCCATGCTACTAGAATTGCAGGAAATCTTTAAAAAATATTTAAAACTTTCTTGAAGGTCCAGTATGGTTGATAAAAAATCCACACTGTCTTTTGAGAGTTGGGTGGACAAACTAAATGGAAAATGGACTCCTCTGGTTTTCCTGACATTGGGCATATTGGTATTTTTGTACCCAGTGTGTTTCAATCCAATTGAATGTGCCTTTCCAGCGGAGTTCACACCAGTCATGGTTGATTATGAAAAAGCTCGGTGTTATAATGCCAGAACAATTAGGAAGGTGCCGTGGAAACCCAGCGACCACAATCCCTATCATTGTATTTCTGTCGAGGATGTTGATCCTTCCGATGATCCTTCCAATGAGACAACTGTGTACCAACATATGTATCTAGTTCTGATTTTACAGGCTATTTTTCTTCGAATTCCGTTTATGATATGGAATCTGACTAAAAAGAAGTTGGGTATCCATTTTATTGTTCACACAGGAAGCGGAGAAAAAGACGGTAAATTCGAGGGCAAGAGGCTCGCCATCTACATCTACCAATGGATACAAAACCGGAAAATTAACATTTTATCTCTCGGGGCATTTACGATATTGCAGTGTCTTATCAAATTAATGTATTTTGTGAATATTTACACCCAT
Organism: Saccostrea cuccullata; assembly: GCF_032062105.1. Lineage (NCBI taxonomy): Eukaryota > Metazoa > Mollusca > Bivalvia > Ostreida > Ostreidae > Saccostrea > Saccostrea cuccullata. Next base: position 7,520 of record NW_026941386.1, read on the forward strand.
TTGGATTTTTTGGATTTTCTCTTAAGTCAGAACAATGAAATCAGATTCGGTTTCTCTTTTATAGAATTTATGAAGGGAAACAATGTGACTGTTCGCAAACCCTCTCCATTTTTTCCTCAACACATCATGTGCAATTATACTTACACTGTTTACCAGCATACTAGAAAATACAGTGATATGTGTACTCTGACCCTGAATCCGTTTTTGGAGCACATGGTGATGGTGGCGTGGTTGTGGTTAATCCTCTGTATCTCCGCCACTATAGCTGATGGTATATTTCACGTATTTGGTGCTGTCCTGCCTTTTTTCAGAGTTTGGTAAGGTTAAGTTTCAAGCCATGTATTTATTAAGTAATGGTACTATTAGCAAATCATCAATATCATCATATACATGTAATTACAGGTACAGGGTTAGTATACAGTGTAAAGGACAATATCTGGGAAATTCCTTTTGTTCTCCGAAATTCTGCATTTTAAGATTTAGTAAGAAAACAATGAAATGACAAATTCATACTGTGTTCGTCAATTTTTATTGCCAGTTGAATAGAATTCCAAAATAGTACTATAGACCTAATAGACACTACAGAAAAACTTAATATTGTAAAATCAAAGTTGTGGAATAATATAATCGCAACATTTTAAACTGCAGGAACAAAATATAAATCGATTAACTAGTATATTATTAAGTACATGCACAAGTTTTCAACATTTCTTTTTATTTTTGTTTTTAAGGTTTGTGAAATCAAATCTGATAAAATCAGAGCTGGGGAATTCAGAACAAGCCTTAACAGACCTAATATTGAACAATTTTCTTCAACCTTGGGAGAAGATGTAATTTCTTTTTTAAAGCTGGTCCAAGATAATGAAAGCGGAAGTGTTGTCATGGAAACATTCACTGAGTTATGGAGGATGTATCATGGCGACATACAACACACTCTCGCAATTTCATCACAACCTGTACATTTGAGAGCTGTTTTGTCGAGCCCTCATTCACAGCAATCACATGACCAGGATGATTGCTGTGCACTTTTATTAAGTTTGTGAGAAAAATGTCAAGAGTTTACACATCGATTATTTTTTTCAATAAAACCCCCGTTTAATCGTATAATGATTAAAAAACAGAACGACCAATGATTAAATTCCAGTTTTATTGACTGGATAGCATTTTAAGTCGGGTATATGACAAAAACAATTTACAAAAAATACTTTTTTTGGACGTAATACTGTATAACAGTTATAAATTCATTTTCAATATCAAAGCAGAAGCTTATAACCATGGTTATAATAATTCATTATCCTTAGGTGACCGCCTACCATCCTTCATGTTTGATAAGGTACTGAGCCCTAGCAATGACGTCATTGCTGTAATCGTCACCAGTGGAACCAATGTCTAAGTTTTCCCACGACTGAACATTCCAACTCCAAAATTGTAGGCAGCTACACCACCTAACTAAATAAATCAATTGTTTCTTTTTAATTTATCGTAAAGATTGATGACTAAATCGAGATACTTAAATTTGAATATAGACATTTCTTCAATAAATAAGTGTAGAGAAATAACCCCATTGAGATTAAAATGAGAGAAGGGATCAATTTATATGTATCTCTCTCAGAAAAAAAATAAATTTTGTAAGAAGTGCAGAATTTTCTTGTGTGGTTTAAATTTGCATGTATATATTTCATATTCATTCAATATTTCTGTATAAATTATTATACTTTCAAGTAAATTGGTTGAATCTGATTTGTCGAGAAGCATTAATACCCGCTGATTATTAAAGACACGCCCTCCAGCGTAACAACAGTTGACATTGCTTCACGGCGGTAATGGATATACAAAACCGGAAAATTAACATTTTATATATTGCAATGTATACATCAAATTAATGTATTTTGTGATTATTTCCATCCTCCATCCAATTGGGATTTTTGGATTCTGTCCTCAAACAGAACAACGAAATCGGCTTCGGTTCCTTTATTATAGGAAAGATGAAGGGAAACAATTTGACTGTTCGCAAACCCTCTCCATTTTTTCCTCAGCAAATCATGTGCAATTATACTTACTCTGTTTATCACACAGACACTTGTTTCGGAAATTTTCTTTTAACCCATAGTATAATAATAACACAAGTCATGTACTTATTAATTAATGGTAATATTAGCAAATCATCAATATCATAATATACGTGTAATTACAGGCACATGTATATATAACCATTTGGTAAGTTTTGGTATCAGGTTATGTATTTATAAAATTTATCGTAAAAGAAACAAATCAATTGATCATTAACATCATAATATCATAATGTAATTACATGTACATACAACCTTGTACTAGTATACAGTGTAATATGTAAAATATTTTGTAAATTCACTATTTTCTCTCTAAATTCTGCAGTTTAATATTTAGTAATAAAACAAAGAAACGACAGTGTGTTCTTCATTTTTTATTGCCAGTTAAATAGAATTCCAAAATAGTACGATTCTCAGTTAACCTTGGATTTTCAGTAGTGCGTGGCTTTTTAGACACTACCTAATTAACGTTTCTCAAATGGCGAATAGATTCTCATTGGTTAAGAAATTAATAACATCAGCAACTTTAAAATGTTGTTGACAACGATGAGACGACTTAAGGTAGAACCTATGTCGGAGAAGACATTGTCACATGATTTTCAAACTTTTCATAATGATAAATTAGCACCCGCTTATTAATCAGTCAAAAGCTCATGACATGTTTCCTTCTTATTAAATACAGTGCAGGCAGTTAAACATGGAATGATAATTACATATTACGACTTCACAATTTCAGTCATTTTCAGGGGTACTTGTCATGCAAAGAAGACAAAAAATAAAAAAATACTTCTTTAAACATCGTTGTTTTATTGTTTATTAATTGAACAGTATCAAACAATATTTCCCGAGAATAAATTCTTTTTTATTCAATTGACATAAAAGATAAGTCCACTTTTTAAAAACTATAGGCAAATGAACTCTATTTATTTTCAGTCAATTTTCCACCCTACATTTGTAAATATTTTCAGAAGTCTTTGTCACAATGTTTTCAATTTTCAATATGATAAAGAACATACCCAAATGACTACAAAAAGTGATTAAAATATATACCTTTCCCTTATAACTAATGAGAGATAGGTAATTTACCGATCCTAATATTCTTGACCTTTTTGCACTTACACGGGATTTAATTATTAAATGACTGTTTGGGTTACTTTCAGATTAAAAAAGTTTATCAAAAATTGTACTTTTAATTTAAAACGATCATATGTAATAGAAAAATTGTAAATTTGTAATCAATTGTAACCAAACTCCAAGTAATGAATAAGTAACAAACAATTATGAAAAGGAATGCACATCATTTCATGATAGATATCACAAAATGTTCACACGATCACAGGATCTACAACATGTACATCTTTGACTTAGACACATTTATCAACATATTACAACTATTTAGTTGGCAACTGAAGATTTTTTTTTTGGATTTTTGCATTCCTTCAAAATAGTTACATGTACATACCATTTATATTATTACAGTAAGTTGTATACATTGTTATTTCATTACACAAGATGGTCTTGGATTTGTTAACTTAATTAAGGTCAAGATCTATTAATTGAAGCGTATACATGTTTCTCTAATTCAAGAAACATATATCATTAAGCATTATAACCAAAAAAATTGATTATGATTATTTCGGCATAATTTTAAATTGAATTCTGTGAATATATTTTCTGTAATGTCTATTGAAGCTGTAAAGTACGGAAAAAATGACAGTGAATTAATTATGACGTCATAATGAATCTACCACAGGCTAAACACATTCACTAGTTTTGATGTCATACGACGTAGGTTCTACGTTAAGCCCCATCTCTCTGCCATTCGAAATGTTATCATTGGATCATAGATACACTCATTGACATTCGCCGGAATGTATGAAGGATATGGAGATAACGAACAGTATTCAATATCAAAGTCCATAAAACAATACAAAATAGGAGCAGAGCTAATACGGACCCCCAAATCATCAGAGGTGGGATCAGGTACCATGGAGGAGTGAGCATCCCCTGCCGACCGGTCACACCCGTCGTGTACTCCTTGTCATGATCGGGAAATAAAGGAAAAATCCGTCGTCAATTCAGTGTATAAATAATGGACTAAAAATTAGTATGAAAAACGTCAGTCAGCATTTGACTCTGAAGTGATAAATTGTATTTGCTGACAAGGTCATAGAATCGATCATAGAACTTAAGAAAGGATTACTTTAAACGAGTCTGCTGAAAGTCTTGTTTCATCAACTTGTTTGTCAATAATTTACCTCGTTTTAGAAATTGTTCATATACATGTAGAGCATGCTCTAGCGTATCGAATCTACTGAGATATGTAAACTCCGTATGCAGGTGATGAAGGTATATTAATGCATAGGTAAGGGAAGTTGACAATCGAAAAGTTAAAATCATCAGGTTTATCATAGAGTTTGGTTGTAAGATTACTATTAGTGTCTTTTTCAAGTAAAATATCCAAGTATGAAACAGATGTGTCAGACTCTGTGGTATCTTATATCTCAAGCTCACCAGGATATATCGTATCAATATAGGAATGGAAATTACCATTGTTAATTAAAAATAGTATACGTCGTCGATATATCTAAATGTCAAGTTGAAGGCCACAGGAAGTGTTTTCTTCTTTTCACGCATAAGATTTTGCAAAAATTCTGCTTCAAACAATATTTTATTGTTGAAAACGTAAAATATTGTTTGGAGCGGGAAAAGGGCAGGTCCCTTACTGTCCCAATCCCACTCCTCCCCCGATACCATGTGCCTTCGTGTGTTTGCCGCTCAAGAAGAGGGATGGAAATAATACAATTTGCAAGACTTTTTGTGGTCCAGAGGCTTATTACCTTTTTTATCTGTGTAAAATTATTACTAGAGTAAATGTCAAAAATTACTTCCAAACTCTCATTTTCTTATCATAATATTTCCTACATCGTTTCATTGATAGTTATATTCCCTTCCAAGAACGAAAGCTGAAAGGATACTTGCCCCTTCTTAGTTGTAACTGCAGTGTAGGTTTAATCATGTAAACTAGTAATGTACCGAGTATTGATAAAATTTGGTTGCAAAAAAAGTTAATAGTACAAAACATTGATTTTAATTAAAACATGATTGTGACGTAGACTTATTGTTTGTGTTGTCCATTCTGTAGCTTAGTGTTGAGCTAACTCCCCTAACAATCCATTAAGTCACCTGTAAAGTGTCCATTCATTTTGGAAAGTGTCCATTCTTTTTAAAGAATGGGCGGTTTTTTTTTTAAAGAATGGAGAGTTGAAACAAACAGAATGGATAGTTACAGGTAAACCTTGGCATGTGCACAATAGGGATACAAAAACATTTACATTAAATACGATTAAATGTGCCTGTAAATAACAAAAAGAACTTGGAGATTTAAGTTAATCCAGAACAAAATGTCTGCATCGGATCTGTTTGATTTACACATTTAAATCCATGAATAATGAATATTATTTCAATGCTCAAAACTCATCCCCCCCCCCACAAAATTTGAATTTAAATGACACATATTCACATTTGATTAAGATTTTGGAAGCACCATTCCCATCAATCCATTTTAAGCTTGAAGTACTGTCCGCTTATATCAAATCCATTACTCAGAAAACAGTTTTCACCATGAAAACTACGCTAAATTTGAAATACATTTTCAGGTCGACGTTAGGCTCATGGCTATCCAACACTCGGAACACAATTTGCATTTCACCAT
>NW_026941387.1:0-13396 GCF_032062105.1 Saccostrea cuccullata
CCTGGGCAAGGATATGTTGCTGAGCAGAGTTACATCTAAGGAAGGATTATTTATTGAAACCAACTCTGCTGAATCATTCCAAAAGAAAATATATGCTGATGCAGACGTCAAAGCAGCTTTGGAAGAAATGCCGAAATTGATGCTTCCAAATTTCGACGAGTTTAAACAAGGTTTTCAAATTTTCCTTCACAACATACAGAGTCTCAATAAACATTTCGTCGATCTGAAAAAGGATATTCGATATAGAAATGCAGATATCATTTGCCTAACAGAAACTTGGTTGAGACCTGGACAAAATCTCAGTGTATTTGAATTGGATGGTTTCAACTTTCACCAAGTAGCTAGAGGAGACGTATATGACGACAGCAATACTCAGGTTTTACAGTTGCGTGCATCAAAGGGTGGAGGTGTGGCTGTTTATACCAAAGAGACTGGACAAGAAAAACAAGTCTGTTTTCTTCCTTTTAAGAATGTAGAGGGCATATGTGTGAAGTGCGTGTCGGAAGACGTAGTTGTTTTAACTGTCTATCGACCAAACTCCTTAGATACACCTCAATTTTTAGTACAACTAGAAAGGGTGATAACGTATTACAGACTACAGAGTAAGTTCTTTGTTTGTCTAGGAGACTTCAATGAAGATGCAAGATCTCTTGGAGTTATTCAGGCTTTCATGAGTAGTCAAGATTTCAAGCAAGTTGTTCATTTTAATACAACAGAAGGGGCTACAATTCTTGACCCATGTATATATTTCAGCACGTCTTAAGGCAAAGGTCGAAAAAATGCCAACTTACTATAGTTACCACGATGCAATTAAGGTTTCCATAACAACAAGCACATAAAAAAAGGTGTACAGTATAATATGTACCGGGGATACTAATTCCTATCAGAAAGGTCAAAGAACAAGGTTCACTTTTGTCTTATTTGGCTATGTGAATTTCTCGAAAACTGAAACTGTATTGTTTTAGTAAACAAATATTGAATATCACTTAAATCTAAGGTGACTGCGTATCTATCAAGAATTACGGAATTTTATGGCTAGTCAATGCATAACGACGTCTTGAAATGCGACAATTTCCTCATATCTTAAAAAGTCTACAGAACGGACAATTATTGAATCTATTTTTCGATAATTAATATAGAGCGCAACCTCTGATCTAAAATAGGCAAGTAGTAAATGATAGAGCTGTTTCTGAGGATTAATGGACATGTTTTATATTTTAGATGAGCCTGTGCTCGTATTATATTTCTTTACTGAAAGTACTCAATTATACCTGTTTACTTAGAAATTCAAAAACATTGCATTTTAATAAAGCCAGTTATCCAAGACCTGAACTTTTATGAGAAAATGTTTTATATGATTTGAAAACACTAAGTCTATTTCATTTTCATTTTTCAAATGGAAAATAGAGTGTTAATCAAATAATTGTTAAACCTTGGGGCCATTTTAGGCATAAAATGAATAGACTCTTTTTGAAGAAAATATTAAACTTTAAGGTAAAGTATGACATTTATCTTTATTAACAGAAGGCTATTCAATAGGCTTTATTAGAACTACTTTAGTAAACTAATTCTCTTGACATAAGGGACAAATTGCATGAATTCGATCATGATTTCTTCTTTATTCAGGGTTTTCGAAAATTTAGTGCTAAACATGGTAAATGCAGAGAAAAAGAGATTGCATATTGTTAAAAATGTGAAGACGAACAATTTTGATTGATAGTAATTCAAGGCGGTGTTTATACCGAGAACATCATGATGTAATTCAATAAATGAACAGACACGCGTGTTTGCCTACTGCATGTTTACATTTTTCTTCAAACATGCAGATAAAGGAAATTTACGACAAGATTTTGAATTACTTCAGGAAATGCAATGAGAAACTGTTTTAGTATTTTATTTGTATTTCAAACAAGGCAGGTTGTGCATTTGTTAAGATTTTCCGTGATCACATAAACATTATCTTAATTAGCACACTGAGAAAATGTGTACAAAGACTTCACAAGAAATAAGAATGTAATTTTATGTGCTAATGTTCGTACATTTTGCCATGATGTTTGTGTTATTTGTCGTACCTTTGCTAATTACAGACTAGAAATTAAAAAAAACTTAATGCATTTAAGAACCCTCTCTACACCGCAATGCACACTAAAGAGTTCTGATTACCGGTATATGGTATTTTTCTGTGGTTAGAGTGAGGGCCCTTAGATTTAAATTCTCAAAAAATAGAAAATAATATTACACTATTTTGAAATCAATTCAAGTACTCCTAACATTCTAAAAGGCCAAGATGAATTAATTGAAGATTTTATTTGCATGTATTTTCTCTATGGAAGTAATTAAACAACATTGATTTCTATTCACAAATACTTCATTGATTATTTTTTCTGGGGGTTAATGCTAGGTACCATTTAATGAAAATTGAATGAGCTCAATATCAACACTTTGATAGAATGTAAATATGTTGTCTCAATGTCATTGAGATATTGTAACATTTTGCACTGGTGTAGAGTGGGTCTTAAAAAACATTTATTGGTGCACCTGTACCTTTGGAATATTAGCTTATACATCAAAGTAGTATACCGGTACGAAGTAAATGAAGCATATTTAAACAATTTCAAACTTTAAAAGGCCATCTTAGTTTATATTACGTGAGTACAACTTCAGATATTTTTAAACCATAATTTACAATTAAAATTGTATTTACTGGTACATGAAGTAAGGCATGGGAAAACATGCAAGTGTCCACAAATAACGTATCATAATGTGGAGAATAACTTAATTTTACTGTTTTAAATCGATTGTAAAGCATGAAATTGGTAGATTATAAAGTACATGTACATAATGTCATTAGTGTGTAAAATGCTTGCTTATAAAAGTATTTTATAGTAACCCGCGTGTAATGCAGTGCAACTCATTTACCTTAATGGTTGGTGTAACAGAAAAGAAGTTTCCATAACGTTCATAGACATCCCATTTTTGAGAGAGAAATGATAGGATATAAAGTTTTGTACATAGCAATGAAATTTAAAAAATAGGGATGTCCATCTTAAATATCTATTTTCTTTAGCCGAACATTCGATTGCATTATTCGTACTATCTTCGTAAAGAATGATCAAGATTTCATGATATTTTGTCAAAAAGGATTTAAGCGATTAATATCTTTGTTTCCATTAAATATCACTAAATAATGAAAGGGTTAAAAATGACAGATTTTTGGCCCCCCTGAGCCCCTACTATGAGAGGTCAACCTCTTCTAACGTTTAATTTATCACGAGCCTTATCATTTGATATGAAGACAAAAGGGCTGTCCCCTAAATGAGGGGCCTAGAAAAAGTATTTCATCAAAAGAGAGAAAACTTGATATCCATTTTTTTTTTTTACAAAGATAATATTCAAAATAATATCTCATCGAAAAATCGGACGGAAGACCTACTCGTTGCTCGCAACGAGATCGCATCTAGTTATTTTTATTATTTTTCCGCCGAATGGTTTTTTGTTTCACAAGTTATTGAAGAGGTTTATAGTTCATAAGAATGTACTCCTTAAATGATTTTTTCGTTTGACCCTGCGTATATGAACTTCGACCCCTTTTGGAGTTACCGCCCCTTTCGCAAAAATATTTGTTATTGCTACTCCTCCGAAACCGTAAATCGTAAAGGAATGAAACCTTCACCAATGTCTTAGACTAATTAAGAAAACCTTAAATCCTTCATTGCAAAAGTATTCATGACCCCTTCAATGAGTTATTGCCCCTGAAAGTTTTTGAATTTTACAAATAATTAAACATTTTCAAAACGAGAAGTCGTAGAGACATGGGACCAACTGCATAAGATTCATTGACCTTTGACCTTAAAATTCATGTCAAGGTCAAAGGTCAAGGTCATTCCAAAAATGAGAAATTTAGCTCTTTTTGTTTCTCTTTGTCTTTCAACATATACTTAATGTATATGCATCATTACTATGTACTTTTAAAACTATTTCAAAGATATCATTCTTGTCCCCTAACATTAACCCTTTTAAAGTTATTGCCCCTTTTGTGAAAAGCCTATTTTCGCTACTCCTCCGAAGCTATAGACCGTAGAGTTACCAAATCTTCACAAATGTCTTAAGGGTCTTTACACCTAACTTCACTGTATAAGTGCGAAAGGATCTCATGACCCTTACATGAGTTATTGCCCTTTAACTTCTTTGTACTTATTATTAAACCTTATAACTTGAAAACTCAGTCTTGTCGAAATCTGTCGGTCCTGTCGGCAAGGCCAGTAAAAATTTGTCTGGACCGGTCATCACAGACACAGAAAAAATGGCCGCATATGCGGCATGTTGACAATAGCCAAGTAAATTTGTTATCACAAAGTCATAAAACATGTCATTTGTGTCTATGTTAAAGACTCTCTACCCCAAGAAAGGAAACTTGTTATATTGAAGGCTATTGAAAATATTAAAGGGCATTTTGGTGCTGTTATTCATATGACTTTCTCAGCATCAAAATAAGGTACAAGCATCTGGGTCTGACAAAAACTTTCAACTGGTCCGAACAAAAACATTTCACTTTGTCAAACCAAATGTCTGACAGTGATGAAAAAATTTCAACAAGTCTGAAAACTATAAGTCATAGAAGCATGGAGTCAATTGCATTATGACCCTTGACCTTTGACCTTGAATATTTTTCAAGGTCAAAGGTCAAGGTGATTCAATTTTTTATTTTATTTTATTTTTTCTATGCTTTAAGACAATTCTGGTGTCTTTTTCATGGAATATAATTTTAAGGAGTCAGATATAAAACAAATTTGAAATTCAAAGAAGGTGGAAAGACCTCTTATTGTTCTGTGAACAATAAGTCTCCTAGTTCTTATTAGGTCTTTCCACCTTTCTGTGGAAAGACCTATTGATATTCTTCTGTTTCTTTTTTTTATTATTATTTTTTATTATTTTTCCGCCGTGTGATTTTGAGTTTCAAGATTTATCAAAAAGATTTTTAATCCATAAGAATGTACTTCATAAAAAGATTTTTGCAGTTGACCCTGCGTATATGAACTATGACCTCTTTCGGAGTTATTTCCCCTTTCGGAAAACAGCTTGTTATCGCTACTCCTCCAAAACCGTAAACCGTAGAGAAATGAAACCTTCACTAATGTCTTCGACTAATTTAGTAGACACTCCAATGATTTATTGCGAAAGTATTCATTGACCCGTTCAAAGAGTTATTGCCCCTGAAACTTTTTGAATTTTACAAATAATTAAAAATTTTCAAAACCAGCAGTCGTAGAGATATGGGACCAACTGCATAAGATTTATTGACCTTTGACCTTAAAATTCATTTAAAGATCAAAGGTCAAGGTCATTCGAAAAATGAGAAATTAAGCTCTTTTTGTATCTCTTTTTGTCTTTTATCATATACTTAATGTGTATGCATCATTAATATGTACTTTTAAAACTATTTCAAAGATTTCATTATTGTCCCTTAAAAATAAACCTTTTAAAAGTTATAGCCCCTTTTGCGAAAAACCTTGTTATCGCTACTCCTCCGAAACCATGAACCGTAGAGAAATGAAACCTTCTCTAATGTCTTCAACTAATTTAGTAGACACTCCAATGATTCATTGCAAAAGTATTCGTTGACCCCTTCAATGAGTTATTGCCCCTGGAAGTTATTGAATTTTAACAAATAATTAAAAATTTTCAAAACGAGAAGTCGTAGAGACATGGGACCAACTGCATAAGATTTATTGACCTATGACCTTCAAATCCATGTAAAGGTCAAAGGTCAAGGTCATTCCAAAACTGAGAAATTTAGCTTTTTTAATATCTCTTTTGTCTTTTAACATATACTTAATGTCTATACATCATTAATATGTACTCTTAAAACTGTTTCAAAGATTTCATTTTTGTCTCCTAGCATTAACCTCTTTGAAAGTTATTGCCCCTTGTGCTAAAAACCTTCTTATTGCTACTTCTCCGTAACTGTAGACTGCCCCTGCGAGGTGAAATTCATGATTTCAGGAACTTTTATGAATCGTTCATGAACATTCATGATGTGTTCATGACTGGTTCATGACTGGTTCATAAAGATGGTTCATGAACTTTATTCATGAATATATTCATAAAATGTAGTTCATGAACAAATGATGAATATATATGAATATTGGTTATTTTCATTTTTAAAAGACAGAAAAAATGTAGAGTTCAAGGTATTATGAATGTTCATGAATTTTCATGAAGACTAAAATAATTGACAAAAATGATTGACAGAAAACACTCAAAACTCTCATAATACAACTTTTGCATGCAGATGCAATTGTTGAACAAGCCCCTGGTATAATATATGTTTAATAATAATTCTTTCACCATCTGAAAAAATAAATCATGAAATCTCTAAACATTTACTGTTTTTATTTTATTTTAATTAAACAAACACTGCATTACAATTGACAGCATTTTTTTTTTCAAATTCATTACTTGTGTTTCTTCATAATTTAAATTAAACATTTATATTCATCATAATGTGCTTTAATTAATGTCGTTTTTCATCACACAACTTTGTTCGACAGAATTTTCTCTAACATCAAACTTTAAACAAGTTGTTGGAAAATGAAACATTCTGGAAAATGAACTTTGTGAGCTTCGTAAAAAAACGTTTTATATACATGTATTTATTAACAACTTTAAAATCACTTGTGTGTACTGTGCCGTATTATTCCTGGATCGAAACGCTACATACATTTCAATTTTGGTGCAGTTAAAATGTCAAAAGTTTCCCTTGCTTCGTGCGTAAATGATAGAGCACAGACTGCATGGTTGTAAATTATCTATGATCCACATTCGTATTTTGTAGTTTTAATTCTCCGATGCGTCTTCACAACTCAGAATATTCTGTCTGAGGGCGAGAGATTGTTATTATCATGTCATAGGGGGCCGCCATACTTGCTATACGAAACTTAAAGTCAATACATGTATACTTTATGTCATATGACGTAAAAAGATCGAATTCTTCATTGATAAAACTTATTTTGATATAAAATATTGTATTTTCAGTGAAAAGTTATTCAGATAGTGTTTGTAATTTTTTTTAAACAGAAGTCTTGGAAATTCGAAACTAAGGTATTTCTTAGCTCTACCGTACATTTTTGAATAGGCGCAAACTTAAAACGCGCGAGACGTTGGAAGTGGGAATTTGTAGTGTGGATGAATCAGTATATGTGATCTATTATTTGCATAGTCACTGTGCCCTTTTCGAATTGCATAATTTTATTTCGATCGGGTTCAATATTCTGTTTATACTAATTATGGTAGCCATGTGGTTTGCCTGGCGTTTTGGCTGTGAAGTTTGGTGATGTTGGCCTCCCTAAGGAGTAAGTTTTATATTGTTTTACTTGAATTTATATCTAACTTGATCATCTGTATCTAACAGTATTATGCAATATATTTTATCATGTTTAAATTCTGCAACTACAATGTTTTGTAAAACCGCGCATTTCCAGCATGCGATAGGCATAGGCCTGTTCAGCTCACATGTTAAAGTTACACTTTTTTTGTATGATTGCTTATGATTTTGATAATTTGTCAAATTCTTATTATGCTTTTGTAATTTGAAGTTTTTCACCCTCTCACAAGGTGTATCCAATAAACAGTACAGTCACTGATCTTTGTCAACTTTTAAAGAAAATAACAGAATATGAAGAAGGAAGACTATATATAGGATCAGGTCTATTCATAACTGGTGAGTGACAAAAAATGGAGACAATCACTGAGTCACAAATCTGTCTGTAAATGTTACTGTCTATTTGTAAAATAACAACTAATTAAAGCACATTAGAATAAATTAATAATTGTCTTTTTTTTTTAATGCAATTTTTGTCTAACTTTGCTTTGAGTTTGGATCCAACCATATAACATACATTAATTATAGACTGAGACTCAAAACATTCATAGGCCTGGTTGATCTACAAAATGGTGGTCCAAGAAATTAGGCTTTAAAATTCCACTCAGAATGTTTTAATTTGGAAGTGTCTCTGATGCAAAATTAAATGAATCTAAAATGCAAGAAAATACAAAAAAGTCTTATGTTTCACAATCATGGGTACTTTCAGAAAATCTTTCTTTTTGAAGGAAAAAGAGAAGCAGTTCACAAATGTTGATGAGCAGAAGAGAAGAAACTCTGGCTGCACAAAAATCTGAGCTCTTGAAAAAGAAACAAAAAAAAATGAAAATATGAATGATATTCAATCAAAGGATCCAAATGATGAAATTCTGGAAATTCCACATGGAGAGACAATAAGGATTTTTGAATTTACCATCTCTGCTTGAACTGCTTAAAGGCAGAGATTTTTTACCGGGTGGTAAATTCCAGGTGAGGGAGGGGCTTATTTTTGTACAGGTGTGAATGTCTTAGGGGCTAGCAGTCTACCTGTGTCATCTGTCTCCTAATCCCTATACACAGGAAGTGATTTAATACACAGTGAAATACCCCAGGTGTCAAACTACCTGTGTTGGTGATTTTGAGAAATTTTTTTCAATTATATATTGATTTATTTTTGACTGTTTGGAAACACTCCTACCAATAAAAAAGATTATTATGATATACAATAAATTCAAATATTAAAACAAAGATTGTTTTAGACGTTAATGCTTATATTAATAAGAAAAAAAAACAAATAACCACCAAATAAGACTAATAAAATTCATTTAATCATCCCAGGATCCCATCTATGAATTCAATGAAAAGAGAGTTTTGTTAACTACATCACACTAAAAAAATATCTATAGATTTAATTATCCTAACCTTAATAAAGCTTTGTCACCATGAAACATGCTAAAAAGATTGCTTGTAATTTCTTATTTAATTAAAAAGGAAAATATATTAAGTGACCCATGATTTGAAACATTATTTTTTAATTTAGTTACTTTACACAGTGCTTCTCTGAACTTTATCAATAAAATTTCCACTTTAGGTTTACCATTTAATTAGCATATTAAAATCAATATCGAAATTTCATTTGAAAAAAAATATGCATCTAAGTTGTTTTATTAAAAAATGCATATTACAATATTATCCTTTCAAATACTAAAGGTATATTTAATTCATATATTATTATTCTAAAAATGTTCATGGTAAAACAGTTTCTGTGTACTATGATCAGTAAACATCAAATGATCATAAGTTAATTAGAAGGTCACCACGAGTCCCAAACAAAATGTACAGGGTATACACAGGGACCAGTAAGTAAGTGTCAATCAAGTTCCAGTATCCAATGATGGACCTTCATGCACTTGATTGACAGGGCTACCCAGACCAGGTATTTTTGAAGGCGGTGCTTAAAATCTCTGCCTTTAAAAGCACTGAAAACTGTTTCCCTGGTGCTAAACAAACTTTTCTCCTAGACTGGAATTAAAAACTGTTCAATTTCTGGCATTAATACACAATTTGAAACATGCTGAGGAAGGATCCCCCTCTCCTTTTGACCAAGTAAGGTTAAACATTCTGCAAAGAGTTGCATTTGAATTGAATTTTTTATACTTTTACCAGGAATGAACTACATTACTCATTTACTATGGTTTAATGTGTCAGATTGTCTATTTTAATTTTTTTAACAAAGATTTTGTTGCCATGGTTGGAAAACAAACAACATTTCTGTAAAATCTTTCAAAATGCTGCATTATAAATCATCTACTGTTACTTTTTAAGCATGACTTCATGCATTTTCATGAATAAACATGAATAATAATATTTCATTTTTTGTTTATGAATATAAAGCAAGAATATTCATGAATGCTAATTGTTCATGAATGTTATTCATTCATGAACATTCCTGAAAAAATTCATCAAATTATTCATGAATAGTTCATGAAGATCCTATGAACTTATTATTGGACATTCTTGAAATGATGAATCTTCATGAATATGACTGTTCATGAATTATTCATGAAAAAAATATTCATGAATATTCATCAATTTTCTTTCATTAATAAAAATTCATGATTTGAAAATGTCCAATAATAAGTTCATAGGATCTTCATGAACTTTTCATGAACATTTCATGAATTAAATTCATGAAAAATTCAAGGAAATTCATGAATTATTCATGATCGCCTCGCAGGGGTGTAGAGACACCAAATCTTCACTAAAGTCTTAAGGGTCTTTAGACCTAACTTCACTGTGTAAGTGCAAAAGGATCTGATGACCCCTTATATGAGTTATTGCCCTTTAACTTCTTTGTACTTACTATTGAACCTTACTAACTTGACAACTATTAGTCGTAGAAGCATGGCGTCAACTGCATTGTGACCCTTGACCTTTGACTTTAAAAAAAAGGTGTGCTTAAACCCAAAGGACCAAGGTCATTCCTTTTTTTTTAATTTTCATTTTTCTATGCTTTAAGAGGGTTTTGATTTCTTTTTCATGGAATTTAAGTTTTAGAGAGTGTCAGATATAAAACAAATTTGAAATCTAAAGAAGGTGGAAAGACCTCTTATTGTTCTGTGAACAATAAGTCTCCTAGTTATTATTCTTTTTTTTTTTATTATTTTTCCGCCGCATGTTTTTGAGTTTCAAGATTTATCGAAAAGATTGATAGACCAAAAAGATGTACTTCGTAAATAATTTTCGCAGTTGACCCTGCGTTCAAGAACTTTGACGTCTCAAGGAGTTATGACCCCTTTCGCAATAAATGTTTGTTATCGCTACTTCTCCGAAACCATAAGATGTAGAGTCACAAAACCTTTATTAATGTCTACGACTAATTTAGTAGATGCTTCAATCTGTCTTTTTGAAAGAATTCGTAAACTCCTTTTATGAATTATTGCCCCTGAATGTTTGCGGTGTTTATGAATGTCGAGATCTTTTCTTAAACCACAAGTCGTAGAGATATGGGACCAACTGCAAAAGGTTCATTGACCCTTGACCTTGAAATTTAGGTCAAGGTCAAAGGTCAAGGTCATTCCAAAAATGAGAAATTTAGCTCTTTTTGTTTCTCTTTGTCTTTCAACATATACTTAATGTATATGCATCATTACTATGTACTTTTAAAACTATTTCAAAGATATCATTCTTGTCCCCTAACATTAACCCTTTTAAAGTTATTGCCCCTTTTGTGAAAAGCCTATTTTCGCTACTCCTCCGAAGCTATAGACTGTAGAGTCACCAAATCTTCACAAATGTCTTAAGGGTCTTTACGCCTAACTTCACTGTATAAGTGCGAAAGGATCACATGACCCTTATATGAGTTATTGCCCTTTAACTTCTTTGTACTTATTATTAAACCTTATAACTTGAAAACTATAAGTCATAGAAGCATGGAGTCAATTGCATTATGACCCTTGACCTTTGACCTTGAATATTTTTCAAGGTCAAAGGTCAAGGTCATTCAATTTTTTTTTTATTTTATTTTTTCTATGCTTTAAGACAATTCTGGTGTCTTTTTCATGGAATATAATTTTAAGGAGTTCAGATATAAAACAAATTTGAAATTCAAAGAAGGTGGAAAGACCTCTTATTGTTCTGTGAACAATAAGTCTCCTAGTTCTTATTAGGTCTTTCCACCTTTCTGTCAAAAGCCTATTTGATATTCTTCTGTTTATTATTCTTTTTTCTTTTTTTATTATTTTTCCGCCGCATGTTTTTGAGTTTCAAGATTTATCGAAACGATTTGTAGACCAAAAAGATGTACTTCGTAAATAATTTTCGCAGTTGACCCTGCGTCTAAGAACTTTGACGTCTCAAGGAGTTTATGACCCCTTTCGCAATAAATGTTTGTTATCGCTACTTCTCCGAAACCATAAGACGTAGAGTCACAAAACCTTTATTAATGTCTACGACTAATTTAGTAGATGCTTCAATCTGTCTTTTCGAAAGAATTCGTAAACTCCTTTTATGAATTATTGCCCCTGAATGTTTGCGATGTTTATGAATGTCGAGATCTTTTCTTAAACCACAAGTCGTAGAGACTTGGGACCAACTGCAAAAGGTTCATTGACCCTTGACCTTGAAATTTAGGTCAAGGTCAAAGGTCAAGGTCATTCAAAGTATGAAAAATTAAGCTCTTTTAATAACTCTTTTGTTCTTCACCAAATTCTTAACATCTTTGCATCTTTAATATGTACTTTTAAAACCATTTTAAAGATTTCAGTCTTTTCCCCTAACATTGAACCCCCTAAAAGTAAGTGCCTCTTTCAGTGTAAACCCTTGTTATCGCTACTCCTCCAAAACCGTAAACGGTAGAGGTACGAATCCTTCAACAATGTCTGCGACTAATTTAGTACACTTTTCATTCCATAAGTGCGAAAGAATTCGTAAACCATTTTAAGCAGTTTTTGACACTGACAGTTTCTCATGTTGACGAAGAACTGAAAACTTCTTAACGACAAGTCGTAAAGACATGTGGACAATGCATGAGATCTTTCGACCTTTGACCTTGAGGATAAGGTCAAGGTCAAAGGTCAAGGTTATTGGAAAAGTATCCAAATTGCTTATAATCTTTTTTTTTTTTGGGGGGGGGGGGTAAATGATCTTGACCCTTGATCTTTGATCTTGATCCTAACTCAGATTTATTTCAATTTGATTTAGATTTAATATCAATTGAATAAATCCAAAAAAAAAAAAAAAAAAAAAAAAAAATTAAAGCGAATTTTCCTCTCAAATAAATTTCCACGCTCTCAGTGACACAGTTTTCTTCATGAAATGCATGTTTCAAGTTTAATTTATGCTGATAACTATTAAAACAATCCAAATACAGATGATTATTTAATCTTACCTATGAGTTCACCATATCTGTCAAAACGAACGCGCCTATTTAAGAAATAAACAACGTTATTCAGTGAACATGGCGTTATGAATAGCAATTGCTCTGCTGGCATATTCCATGATGCGCGCTAGCGCATCATTATACCCGCACTTTCTAAAGAAAGTTCGGGTATATTGTTGTTACTCATGTCCGTCCGTCCGTCCGTCCGTCCGTCTGTCACACTTTTCTTCCCTGAACTCCTCCTACATTTTACACAGTAGCTTAATCATCTTTTAAGAGATGGTTGGTGGTGTCATGTAGATGTGCAGTAAGGTTTCGGAATTTTGATTTTGCCCCGGGGGGTCAAATGGGGGTCGAAAAATGACGTTTTTTGTGCAAAAAGTCCCGTCTTCCCTGAACTCCTTCTACATTTTACTCAGCAGCCAAATCACCTTTTGGGGGATGGTTGGTGGTGTCATGTAGATGTGCAGTAAGGTTTCGGAAGTTTAATTTTGCCCCGGGGGGTCAAATGGGGGTCGAAAAATGATGTTTTTTATGTAAAAAGCCCCATATACCCTGAACTCCTCTAACATTTTACTTAGCAGCCTAATCATCTTTTTAGGGATGATTAGTGGTGACATGTAGATGTGCAGTAGGGTTTTGGAATTTAGATTTTG
>NW_026941388.1:0-13289 GCF_032062105.1 Saccostrea cuccullata
TTTTATCCTTATGTTACCTTCGTTCAAACAAACCCACTGCCTCCGAAACCTCTATTGCGAATGTCGAGTGACAGAGACAGATGCCATCTTGGTCACGCTTCAGATTTTCAAATGTTAATATCTAGAGTTTTGATTTATCAATATTCAAACAAATTATATAGTAAGCATCAATAGAAGAGTCTCTATTAGCATTCCAAAAATAGATAAAATATGTTGAAAAACAAAAAAGTTAGAAAATACGATTTTTTTTTTTATTTGCATCTCCTAACGACAGGAAGTATTGACGATGAACAAAACTTCGCGTCCTGGATAGTGAATATCACGATCTATCATCCCTGAAAGTTTCATGTTGATATCTTTTACCGTTTTTGAGTTTAATGGTGGACAAAATGTCATTTTAATTTTAGAAAATTGTCCGTAACTTGGCACCGGAAGTGAGTTTCCAAAAATTGCTCAGATAGATCAAGTTCATGTTATGACACATCTTTCCTGAAAATTTCATGTAATTTCATCCAGTAGTCTTCGAGAAATCGCGTGCGCAAAATTTTGGAAAAAAAATAATAAGAATAATAATAATAACTAGATGAGATCTCATTGCGAGCAACGAATAGGTCTTCCGTTGAATTTCTCGATAAGATGAGATGTGATTTTGACTGAGATATTCATTAAAAGAGAATGACATTAAGTTATCCTTCATTGAATTTAAAGTTTCTGATTTTTATCACGATATTCTGAACATCTTTGTTCAATATGGCCTATAAAAATACTCCTCCTTTCGAGACGTAAAGCATAAAAAATATAGCATTCTGGCCCCTTGTGACCCCTAATTACGTAACATACGAACAAAATTTTATCATATATTTTTACAAATCGTTAAGATGAATACTTTTGCTTCAGTAATGTAAAACAAAATATTGATCATTAGAGAGTTATAGATAAAAGACTTTTGGCCTCTCTGAGCCCCTAATTTGAGGGGTCAGCCCCTTTTTCTTGATATTAAATGAAAGGTCTTGTCATTTAAAGATTTTTTGTTCAACACTTATTCAGAGATTTCTTTTCGTTGTGGAGATATGCTAAATGAAAATATTTAAGGGCCACCACTACAAGTCCTTAATGGGGCCGTTTTACAAAAATTCAACGTATGCATATTGTTTAGAACATTATTCTGACTATCTTTTGTTCAATATTGCTTATCAAAATATTCCCCCTTTTTGAGATATAAAGCATCAAAGATTTGACATTCTGCCCCCTTGTGACCCCTTATTACGTAACATATGATCATTATTGTATCATTTATTGTTGCAAATCGTTAAGATAAATACCTTTGCTTCTAAAATGTATCACAAAATATTGATCCTTAAAGAGTTAAAGATGAAAGAATTTTGGCCCCTCTTGAGCCCCTAATTTGGGGAGGTAAGCCCTTTTCCTTGATACCAAATGAAAGATCTTGTGATTTTGAAGAATTTTTGTTCAACACTTATTCAGAGATTTCTTTTCGTTGTGGAGATATGCTGAATAGAAATATTAGGGGCCATCGCTCAAGGTCCTTAATGGGGCCGTTCTACAAAAAATCAAAGTATGCATAGTCTTTAGATCATTACACTGACCATCTTTTGTTCAATATTGCTTATCAAAATATTCCCCCTCTTTTGAATATCAAGCGTCAAATATTTACATTGGCCCCTTGTGACCCCTAATTACGTAATATATGATAAAAATTGTGTCATATATTGTTGCAAATCGTTAAGATGAATATCTTTGCTTCTGTAATGCATCACAAAATAATGAGCATTAAAGAGTTAAAGACGAAAGACTTTTGCCCCTCTGAGCCCCTAATTTGAGGAGTCAGCCCCTTTTTCTTGATATGAAATGCAAAGATCTTGTGATATCAAAGACTATCTTTGTTCAACACTTATTCAGAGATTTCTTTTCGATGGTGGAGATATGGCTCGAATGGAAATATTTAGGGTCCACCCCTACAAGTAGCTTGAATGGGGCCATTTTAAAAAATTCAAAGTATGCATATTGTTTACAGAAATCATATTTTCTGACCATCTTTTGTTCGGAATACTTGCTTATCAAAATATTCCCTCTTTTCAAGATACAGATGGCATCCCTAGACCCTGGGTAACTCAAATAGTTAGTTTGTCGAGCCTTCTGTTATCAGTGAAAATAGCCGAATATTTTCAAATGTGCCCGATTGCTACCATTTCAAGTCACAAACAAAGATGTATAGAGCTTACATGTATTGACAATACATCGTAGCAAATTTCCCAGAACTTGACACTCTTGCGTTTCGTTTGATTACTTTACCTGGAGATTCTCCAAAAATGAAATGTTATACTTACTTACTAATTTAATGCGACAACATTTTTCTAATAAAATGACTTATAAAATTGTTTTTAATAGTTATTGCCATCTTTAATCAGCACATGTTTACATTCCTTCTTCGAAGGCAGCCATTTTGGAAACGGAAGTAGACTAAATGTCTGACTTTAATGGGGCCATTTTACAGAAATTCAAAGTATGCATATTGTTTACAACATTATTCTGACCATCTTTTGTTCAGTATCTGTTTATTAAAATATTCCCCCTTTTGTGAGATCTAAAGCGTCAAAGATTTGACATTCTGGCCCCTTGTGACCCAGCTAATTGTCGTAACAATTATCAAAATAAAATCATATATTAAAAAATTGCAAACAATTATAATTATCTTTTGCATCAATGAAAAATAATTTAACAAAATATTGATCATAAGAGAGTTATAGATAAAACAATCTTTTGTGCCCTTATTAACACCCTAAGGTTTGAGGAGTCAGCCCCTTCCCCTCTTGATATCAAATGTATCACAGTTTAATCAAAGGCTTCACTAGGGAAGTTAGAGGTGTGAACAAGGTCATAATTATCCAAAAGTACTATGATAGAGCAAATTTTTGTATCAGACAAAAACAAAATTCTAATATTTTCTTATCAGAATATCAGGTGAAATTATTAATAAATATAGAAGAAATGGTTTTCTGCTCTGAAATTATATTGGAATAGCCGAAATATTCGTTTAACCGCTATCAGATTAAGTGGAAGCCACTGTAATATAAAGCGTCAAAGATTTAGCATTCTGGCCCCTTGTGACCCCAAATTACGTAAGATATGCTTAAAAGTTTATAATATATAGTTGAAAATGGTTGAAAATTAAAAAATATCGAAAAATCAAGCAGAAAAAGTGATAATTTTTTTTGGACACACGGGGGATCGAACCCGGGTCGCCTGCTTGACAATCCAACGCGCTAACCATTTGGCCATTGTGATCACCGCTTCGAGTTTTCAAATGCAAATATCTCGAGATTGGCTTTTTCAATTTTCAAACAAATTACATATTTTGCTTCTGCAAAAGTGTCTCTATTCAATTCTTAAACAAAAATATATAAAAAGAAAAGTTGAAAAGTTGCGTTTTTTAAATTCGTTTCCGGTATCGACCGGAAGTTTGACAACCCACGAAAAGACGATTCTACAACACTATAAATCATGAACTATCATCTCCAATTAATCTTCAGTTCATATTTTAAGCACTTTTTGCTACTAAATCAAGACAAAACTGCATTTAAAAATCAGAAAATTGTCCATATCTCATGACTGGAAGTGACGTCATAAAAACGCTTAAAAACCTATCAAGATCGATTGATTAGCTATTACATATGAAAATTTCATGTAAATCGGCCGAGCCGTTTCTGAGAAATTGCATACACAAATTCGGTTGGAAGAATAATAATAATAATAACTAGATGAGAAACTCGTTGCGAGCAACGAGAGGTCTTCCATCCGATTCCGAAGAAGAGAAAATCGAGCTGAAAAAGTAAAACAAAGATTTGCATAGAAGGGGGATTGAACCCAAGTCGCTAGCATGAATTTCCAACGCACTAAATATTACGCTATCGGGACCTCTACTCTAAATCTGCTTGTATATATTAACGAATATGCTTCTCTCTTAAAATTATGAAAGGCAGGTCACTATTCAAAATTTAGCGCCAAATGGCTCGAGTTAATCTTTGCGCTTTTTCTTTAGAATGTTCTATTAAATAGGTGTGATAGCTTCAATGAAATTAAAAAAGAACGTTCTTATAGCCAAAGATTCGAGATTTAGAAAGTATGTTGAACACATTTTAAAAATTCCATATTGTATATATGCATGTAACACTAAAGCGGTGAAACGGTTATGATTTTTTTTCAATTTCCTGTTTATCCCCAAAGTGAACTATCCCGATTAATTAATCGAAAAAGGTTGAAACGTTTCGCCAAAAAATATGGCTCGCCCTTCGATGGTCAAAGAATCAAATATCATTTTTGCTCAGTAACTTGAATCAGGTCTTCGAGACAAGAAAGCTAAAATAAACTCCATGAAGCGATCTTTGAAAAAAAATCTTTTTCTTATTTTTGTCTTATTCATTAGTTTAATATGACACAAGAGTGCATAGGAAAAACAGTGGTTAAGATGTATACTGACAATATTAATTGATATTCTTTTTTGAGAAAGTATTACTTATAAGTTTTTTAAGATCTGTTTTGATCACATATCGAATTTCATTTGCACCTTGTCTTCTGTTTTTCTACTTTGAAAACCAGCCAAAACCAATTATAGAAGACGTTAGTTTGACACAGAACTGCAAATGAAACTACGACGTGACAATCCAAGTATTCCTTTACATTTCATTTATTCTTATGTTACTTTCGTTAAAGCAAACGCTCGCTTGCCTCGTAAACCACTATTGCGAAATGTCGGCGTTGACAGAGACAG
The DNA here is from genome assembly GCF_032062105.1 of Saccostrea cuccullata. Lineage (NCBI taxonomy): Eukaryota > Metazoa > Mollusca > Bivalvia > Ostreida > Ostreidae > Saccostrea > Saccostrea cuccullata. The sequence goes on from NW_026941388.1 coordinate 4,790, forward strand.
CCGCCATTTTGGACCCGCTTCTGATTTTTGAATGCTCGATATCGAGATTTTCTCAGATAAATCAACATTCAAACAAATTAAATAGTAAGCATTATAAGGAGGGTTTCTATTACCATACGAAATATAAATGAAAAATACTGAAAAACAAAAAAGTTAGAAATTACAATTTTTTTAAATTTCCATCTCGTAACGACCGGAAGTACTGACGACGCACGAAAAGGTGATTCTGCAAACCAGAAAGTCATGATCTATCATCTCCAATAAGTCTCCGTATCATATACTTAGCCATTTTCGAAAAAAGTGCGCGACAAAATCGCATTTTAAAATCAGGAAATTGTCCATAACTTGGCACCAGAATCGAATTTTCCAAATTTCTCTTCGGATGTAACAACTTCATATAATGACACATATTTTGTGAAAGTTTCATGAAAAACCGCTGAATAGTTTTCGAGAAATCGCCTGCACAAAATTTTGTCAAAAAAAAGAATAATAATAATAAGAATAATAAGAAACAGTAGAATCACTATAAGGTCTTCCGTGAAGACGGAAGACCTTAACTAGGTGAGATCTCGTTGCGAGCAACGAGTAGGTCTTCCGTTCGATTTTTGATAAGGTTATAAAACAACTTTAAATGAAAAAAAGTGTTCAGATCAATTATTCAAAATACGTGAGAACACATTTAAGAGTGAAATATATCAATTTCAAACAACTTCCGGTCTTTATTATAATTCACTTCCGGTGTGACTGGAAGTATCTTAAAATGACCTATAACTCCTTTCTGAGTGTGAAGGAATCATCCCTGATAATTTCGAGGAAAAATGCTCATTTTTTGGACTACTTCCGGTTTGGAAAAAATGACTTCCGATGGACATAATATTACATGAGACACTCTATTTGCCTTCATAAGAAACATTTAAAAAAGAAAAAAATAAAATTTTGCATATTTTTAAACTACTTCTGGTGGATGACGGACGCAACGGCAACAAAAACCATATATCCTTCTCAAATCTAGGAGTCATGATCTATCATTCCCTGAAAGTTTCAATACCCAATCTCCAACCATTTTCGAGAACACTCTCGGACAAAATGACACTTTAAAAACAGAAAAATAGCCATATCTCGTCAACCGGAAGTGACGACGGCAAAATAAAAAAAAACGCATGAAGTTCAAATAGTTTCCTATTATTGCTGAAAGTTTCATGAAAAACTGTAGAGGCGTTCTCGAGAAATTGTCTGCACAAAATCGGTAAGAAAAAAAAAGAATAATAACTAGAGCAAAGCTCGTTGCAAAGCAACGAGTAGGTCTTCCGTCCTGTTTTGACCGGAAGTGACGTCAAGAAAAAAAAGCAATGAATTTCAATTTTGCGTCAAAAACTTCAAAATAAGCTATTTTTGGCTACTTCCGGTTTAACCGGAAGTGACCTCGACGGACGGAAAATTAAGTTTAAGGCTTCCAGTAACATATTACCCAAAAACTTGTCAAGAATGGCAAAAATACGCTTTTTCCGACTACTTCCGGTTTGGCCGGAAGTGACGTCGCCGGACGTATTTCGACGACGCCAGCAGATTAAGCTTGACATTTAGAACAACTTTGCTTCTTTGACCTCTTACAAATTCTTAATACTTTTTGACTTATGAAAGAAAAAGTTTTCGGCCCCTCTAGGCCCTTAAATTTAGAGGCCAGCCCTTTCTTTAAGATATCATTTGAAAGATCTTGAAATTCTACACTTCTTTTGTTCTATATGTTTTAACAAAATGTTTACAGGTAAAAAGATATCGTAGAAAAGGTGTTAAAAATTTTGAAATTTGCGATTTGTCATTTTTCGAGCCATAGCCAGCGCCGAGGTACTGCACTTCCGGTAAAAACGAAAGACGTTACGCATATCTATAGACTTTGGTCTATCATACCTGAAAGTTTCATGTTTCTATCTAGAGCCATTATTGAGAAAGTCTGGAGACAACCTGACCCTTTAAAATTCATAAAATCGGCAATATTTCCAAACCGGAAGTGACGTCATCAAAACGGAAAAGAATGCATAAGGTTCAAGTAATGTTACATAAGTCCTGAAAGTTCGTCGAAATCCATCAAGCTGTTTTCGAGAAATCGCGTGCACAAAATCGGTAAGAAAAAAAAGAATAATAATAATAATAACTAGATAACGTGATGACTGGAGCAACAAGCAGGTCTTCCGACCGACTTCGTAAGTTTCATAGCTAGTATTCAGTCCCAGAAAATAGATTTCAATTGTCATTTTTGGCTTAAAAGTTTATTCATAGCAGTCTCTTCTACATTACAAGTGATCATTTTCTACAGGTATATCTCAAAATATATTAAAAATAGCTAATAAAAATCGCAAAATATTCCATACATATTGAATAAGACAGAAAAAATTCAAATGAAAAAAGGCAGAAACAAAGAAAAATTTTTTGAAACGCCCCCAGCGAGGATTCGAATCCCCGACAGTAGGACAAAGCTTGGCAGTCATGTCTTTTCAATATATGCACGCATCAACATATTGAACATATATTTAGAGTTTTCAACGACACTTTATAAACCCTAAAAAAACTTAAGAAAAATATTGAAAAACAAAAAAGTTGAAAAATTGCACTTTTTGAGATTAACTGATCGTTTGTGACACGAGTGCCGCGACGAAAAATAAATGTTGCTGCCATAAACGGATTACGAGTGTTCACACCCAAGTGAGTTTCACTTTCATATATTTAGCTGTTCTGAGAACAATGCTGATTCAAAATTCCTTTTTTAAAAAAACAAAAATCCCCAAAAATCGCAGAATAAAAGTGAATTTTGAAAAAATGAAAAACACAGTTCTGGAGATATTCTCATGATGCATCATCCCTGTAAAAATCTTTTAAATCTGTCTACGCACAGCTGAGATATCGCCCTAACTATGAAAAAAAGAATAATAATAATAATAATAATAAAAAACAGACGAATAACAATAAGGTCTTCCGAAGAAAGTCGGAAGCCTTAATGAAAGAAAAAGAAACCTAAGAATAACAAGAAGGTCTTCCGCTGAAGACGGAAGACCTTAACTAAAAAGTTTGCCATTGCAAGCAATACTTATGTCGTCCCCAAATGGACAAATTTTCACATTTTGTATTCTAAAACAAAACCCCTTATAGCTAACTTGGAAAACCATCAACTCGTATAGTCCCTTAGTATTTCAGTCTTTGATTTAAAATCAAATGAATTTCCACTTTTCACATGTTTCCATGGAAATTTTTTTCAATTTCCAATTTTTAAATGCAAAGACAAATTCATATACTAACCATTTCAACTACAAAGTTTCATGAAGAATGTCCAAAGGAAGGAGAACACTCGCGGGCAAAATTCGTCGCTTTTTTTAGGTTTCCATGGCAACACCCTTTTTAAAAAATTGAAAAAACGGTACAAATACCCGTGATCTTCCTTTGAGGAAAGTTTAAACATTGTCCCCCCTGTCCGAAAACCTTAACAAACATGCGTACAATGCAAATGTGTCCCACTTCGTCGGGACGACATAAAAATAATAGTGGAAAAGAAACAACAGAAAAGTAGAAGGTCTTCCGTTGGGGAAAAAACCCTTAAAAATAATAGAGAAAAGAAACCGAACGAAAATGATAAGGTCTTCGGTTGGAAAGAGAAACCTTTTAAAAAAAAACAATAGAATACTATAATCCTTAAACGGGGGACAAATGTACGAAACTCATTGCGAGCAACGGGGGTCTTCCGTCCGATTTGAAAAAAAACCGTAAAATCAAATTGAAAAAGTGATTGAAAAAATCGGATATACGAGGGGTTAACCCAAGTGGCCGATGTGAAAATCCATTACCCATTACAGTTTTAAGAGTAATTTTTAGGAGAGATGACCTATTACTGATGAACAAATGATACTGTTTATTTTCTTTTATTTGATATGTATTCAACTTTCTATTCCATGCAACTCCATATACAGGCATGCCAATGGTATCTATTACTGCACTTCTGTTGTCATTTGTCTACTAGTTAAGTCGGGTCACGATACATTTTTTTTCACGCCAAATGTCACATAATAATAACACAAGGTATCTAACTCCGATTTACACCGAGTACCCCCCTCCCTTAGAATCACGCTCATTTACACTTTCAGAGAAAAGGCACCTCTTACTATTACGCTATTTGGACCACAGCTCTAAATTTTACTAGTACATCCGTCTTAGATAATGAAATGGAGTCACTATTCATAATTTTGCGTCAAACGCCACGAATATATCTTCGCGCCTTTTCTTTGGAATGTTCCATTAAATAGGTGTGATAGCTTCAATGGAAAGAAAAAAGAACGTTCTTATAGCTAAAATGTCAAGTTGAAGAAAGTATATTTAACACATTTCAGAAATCATATCGTATGTAAGCAAGTAACCCTAAAGCAGTGAAACGGCTATGAATTTGAATTTTTTAGCTCTTCTGAGCCAAAGGCTCAAAGAGCTAATACTATGGCCATTTGTGCGGTGTGCAGTGTGCGTAAACTTTTTAGAATATGGGCCATAACTCAAGAACCCCTTGGCCAATCGGTACATGTACCAAATTTGTCATAGGGTATCCTTGGCCCAAGGGCTACCATTTATACTAAAATAAGGGTTAGGACCCTTAAACAAGGGGAGATAATCAGGAAAACAAAACCAAAAGTACTGGTTGCTAAAAAATCTTCTTCTCCATAACCACCAGGCAGATTTTCACCAAACTTACAAACAAGGATAGGATATGTCGAAGATTAAAATTTGCATGGGGAATTACCCTGGGGCAAAGGGCGTGGTCTCAAGGTCACTTCAAAGTTGACCTAAATTTACAATTAATAAAAACGTGTATATTTTGCTTACTATAAGGACTAGTATCATCAAATCGTGTAAGTTGATGCATCTTATGACTTCACATCATGTTAGCTCAAAAGTAGGTCACGGTGACCTACTTTTTAAATTTTGCGGGGATTTGTTTTCAAATAGATTTGAAGGCATATTTTGGACACTTTAAGGCCTATGATCATCAATCTTTGTCAGTTGATGCATCTTGGGTCCTCAAACAATGTCAACTTAAAAGTAGGTCACCATGACCTATTTTTTGAACTTAATGACTTATCCTTTTAAAAACATTTAATCCCATTATTTCAGACACTGAGAGGGTTAGAATCATCAAACCTTTTAAGTTGATGCATCTTGGGACCTTAAAACATATTTATGAAAAAGTAGGTGACCTACTTTTTGAATTTAGCAGGCATTTGTTTTCAAATTGTTTAAATGGCATATTTTGATTACCTTCAGACCTACAATCATCAAACTTGGTCAGTAGATGCATCTTTGGTGTTTAAAAAATGTCGACCAAAATGTAGGTCACGATGACCTACTTTCGACATTTTATGGCTATATTTAAGTATCTTAGGTATTTATTGGCTTAGAATCATCAAACTTTGTCAGTGGATGCCTCTTGGGTTTTCAAAGAGTGACGACGAAAAAGTAGGTCACATTGACCTACTTTTGACATTTTATGGCTTTATTTAAGTATCTCAGGTACTTAGAATCATCAAACTTTGTGAGTTGATGCATCTTGGGCTTTTGGAGAGTGACGACCAAAAGGTAGGTCATGGTGACCTACTTTTGACATTTTATGGCTTTATTTAAGTATCTCCGGTACTTATTGGCTTAGAATCATCAAACTTTGTGAGTTGATGCATCTTGGGTTTTCAGAGAGTGACGACCAAAAAGTAGGTCATGGTGACCTTTTTTTGACATTTTGTGGCTATGATTATGTATCTCTGGTACTTATTGACCTAGAATCATCAAACTTTGTCAGTTGATGCTTCTTGCGTTTTGGAGATTGTCGACCAAAAAGAAGGTCACAGTGACCTACTTTTGACATTTTATGGCTATATTTAAGTATCTCAGGCACTTATTGGCTAAGAATCATCAAACTTTGTCAGTTGAGGCATCTTGGGTTTTCGGAGAATGTCGACCAAAAATTAGGTCACAGTGACCTAATTTTTAATTTCTCAGGTACTTATTAGCTTAGAATCATAAAATTTTGTTAGTTTAGGCATCTTGGGTTTTTGGATAACGTCGAAACCAAAAAGTAGGTCACCGTGACCTACTTTTGACATTTGATGGCTATCTCTGGTACTAATTGGCTTAGAATCGTCAAACTTTGTCAGATGATGCATCTTGGGTTTTCAAGAATGTTGACCAAAAGTAGGTCATGATGACCTACTTTTGAATATCTTAGGTACTTATTTAATTAGAATCATCAGTCTTTGTCAATTAATGTATCTTGAGTCCTCAGAAAATTTCAATCAAAAGGTAGGTCACTGTGACCTACTTATGGTATTTTATAATTGGCTAAATATTATCAAACTTTGTAAGTTGATGCATTTTGGGTCTTATGATACTAATAAAGTTGGAGGCTTCTAACAGAAGTGATAGATTGTACAATTTATCAGGAGCGCGATTCAAGCCCTTGGGCCTCTTGTTTAAAATTTCCTGTTTATCCCCATAGTGAACTATCCCAATTAGTTAAACTTTCATGAAAAGGTTGAAATGTTTCACCGAAAAACATGTGTCGCCCGAAGACGGTCAAGGAATCAGATACCATTTATGCTCAATAACTTGAGCAGATCTTTTAGACAAGAATGTTAATATAAATTCCATTTAGCCATCATTTAAAACCATTGTTATCTTATTTTGTCTTTTCTATTAGTTTAATATGACACAAGTGTGCATGGGAAAAACAGTTTGTAATTTTTATTATACTTCTATATTCATTGATATTGTTTCTAGAAAAAAACTATTACTTATAACTATGATTTAAGATTTTTTACCTGGTGCAAAGCAGAAGGTATTATATAATGAATTTCATTTGCACATTTAGTCTTTTCTTTTTCTACTTTGTGAACCAGCCAAAACCAGTTATAGAAGACTAAGAAAACTTAGTTTGACACAGAATTGCAACGTAACTACGACGTGACAATCCAAGTATTCCTTTACATTTCATTTTTCTTGATAACTTTCGTTAAGCAAACCCTCGGCTGCCTCCGTAAACCCCTATTGCGAAATATCGGAGTTGACAGAGAGAGCCGCCATTTTGGACCAGATTCAGATTTTAAAATGCTATTATCTAGAGTTTAGATTTATCAACATTCAAAAACATTATACAGTGAGCATTATAAGAAAGGTTTCTATTAACATACCAAAAATAAATGAAAAATATTGAAAAACAAAAAAAGTTAAAAAATACGATTTTTATAATTTGCATCTCGTAACGACCAGAAGTATTGACGATGCACAAAAAGGTGATTCTGCAAACCAGAAAGTCATGAACTATCATCTCCAATAAGTCTCCAGTTCAAATCTTTAGTCATTTTCGATAAAAAAGGGCGACAAAATTGCATTTTAAAATCAGGAAATTGTCCATACTTTGGCACCGGAAGAGAATTTTCCAAAAATCGGAATTATGTATAAAATTCATATAATGACGCATAATTCCTCAAAAGAACTATATGCGGTATATTGCATATGTTTGCCCCCACAAAAGTTAAATTTTGAAAACTTCCTGAAATGTGCTGAATTCAATAAATTGTACGAGAAATATAAGTTAACAGAAAATATTATAGTTCCAGAGCAGTGTATTCACAATTTCTGTTTTTATGACGTCACAAATAGTCCGATTTTATATCCTTTTTCAGAAAGAGGACAAAATGGACAAAATTTCAACAATTTAAGCTTTAGAATTTATAGAGCGCATGTGTGTTCAGGAACAATATTGACATATTTCATTGATATTATCATTCTACACATTATATCAAAATATTAATCCTGAACAAACATGCGCTCGGTGACTTTTATTTAAAATATCGACGAAATATGTACATTTTTCTGCAAAATTCATAAAAAACTGAAATTTTCGTCATATTTGTGACGTCATTACGTACATATGACGTCATTACTTATGAAATTATTCAGTGCTTTGAAGTCAGCATATACTCCCCTGTTTAAGGACTTAATTAAATATTACTCCATCAAAGTTTGATTTTGGGGGGCAAATGTTGGTTAATACCGCATATAGTTCTTTCATCGAAAACAGCAGAATAGTTCTCAAGAAATCGCCTGCACAAAATTTTGGTCAAAAAAAGAATAATAACTAGGCATGAAACTCGTTGCGAGCAACGAGAGGTCTTCCGTCCGATTCCGGAAAGAAAATGTTAAATCGCGCTGAAAAAGTAAAATAGATTTGCCCACAAGGGGGATTGAACCAGAGCGCCAGTATGAAATTCCAACGCACTAAATATTATGCTATCGGGACCTCTAGTCTAAATCTACTTGTATGTATTTACGAAACAATGCTTCTGTCTTAAAATTATGAAAGGCAGATGACTATTCTAAATTTAGCGCCAAACGCCACGAGTTAACCTTCGTGCTTTTTGTTTGGAATGTTCTATTAAATAGGTGTGATAGCTTCAATGAAGTTAAAAAAAGGGAA
>NW_026941389.1:0-13563 GCF_032062105.1 Saccostrea cuccullata
ATTATACAGTCAGAGACGTAGCAACAGGGGGGGGGGGGGGGGGAGGGGGCAGGGCCCTTTTTTCTCCAACATTACCTTAACTATAGTAAATGTTCATTGAAAGGATGGTTGGTCCCCATTTTTCACCATAGTATAGGGATATCAAGGATTGTAGGGAAAAATTGGAAGTGATACCAATGACTTTTCATACCAATTTAACACAAATTCGCGCGTTTACCAATGGGGAGGGCGCGTATTTCGAGGGGGGTCCAAAGTAACTTGCTTTAGTCAGTTAGTATATAAATTTAATAGCCTTGCAAATTCAAGGGTGTTCCTGACAACAAAGATCTGCGCATGAAAAAACATTAAGGTTCAGATCATAACTAAATCATTAAAATAAAATTTCTGCGTTATGTATAAAAAATTTTCAATGAAACGTGTGTAAAAAAAAATCCATGGAGCACATATGCACGTAATGTGAACTTTCGCTCATCTGCTATTTCAAATGCTTTTGTGTTTTAAATTTGAAATCAAATAAGATTGTGTTGATAAGAAATACAGAAACAAGTCGGAGTTAAAAAGCCAAACTTTGTTGCTGACACTAAAATTTCATTGAGTTCACATGTGGTGAGCAAGCTGCTTGCTCATTGAAGTATTTTACAAAAGAAGTAATAACCAGTAAGAGACAAATACATACATGTAATGCTTACACATGTCATCAATAATGACTTAATATTTTCTATTTATTTATTGGACATACCGGGTATAAATTTTAAAACAGGGGGGGGGGGGGCATACCTGGCCAGCCCTGGGTCTGTTTTTGATATTTTCTAAGTATCTAGTGTAATGATTTCAATAAAAACAAGTATCATTTAGTTATAAAGGTGTAATACTTTGACAATCTTGATTAACCACGTTATACTAATGATTTACCCTCCTTTAGAAAGGATTGTAATGGAAACATTATTATAACTGTATAAGATATTCTATGCACATGATTTTTTAGCCAGTATCTAATTCTCAGTTTCTCATGTATATCATCTTCTAATTAATTAATCTAGACAGGTTAGAGTATTTATACTTACTGTCTCAGTCTCTGTCCGTCTGAAGGCTGGGCTACTTAGGAATGTAAGTGTCAAACCTGAGTAGTAATCACTTTGGACAATGTGAAGCCTCTTAACCAATAGAATTCAAGTGTACAAACAATAAATGAGTGTCTTTGTGAAATGTGCGGGTGGATCTAAAGGGATGATTGGTACATGTAACGCTAGTCTTAATACCCCATAAGTAAAAGAAGAACTTAAGACTTTAATTTCTTAAACTATTTTAAATCTATTTTTTTATTTATCTTTGATTAAATTACTCTATAAAATTTATTAACATTCCATTGAAGTAACCTGTTAAAGGACACTTATAGTAAGGCGTGCCTGGTCTAGTGGATCTTCTAATGAATCATCAATCCAAAGGTCCCCGGTTCGATCACCGATGGGGGCACTAATTTTTTATTGATATAATATATTTTAATATGTTTCAAAAATAAAACACTATCTCACATATCATATACATGTAAGCAGAATTTTAAGCGGAGATTCAATTTATACACTACTAGATAATTACCCGCGCAAGCGCGGGAAATTGAATTTATACATAGAACTTTACCATTTACAACAGTAAATTATATACAATGTATTGTAGTTAGAAGTTATAAATTTTACTGATAGACTACAGACTTACAGAGGGAAGAATAACTTTGTTCAAAAGTCCGCATGAAAGAAATATAAATGTACGTCACCATTCCCATCCACTTTTTGTGAAAACTTTGCAAATAAAAAATGCTTTAATTGACGTTTATGTCTTCAACATGTCCAAAACTTCATACAATGTTATGGATATTGCACTTCAAATGTTCTTATTTCATTTTCATGAAGGCTAAAAGCAACGAATATACATAATATACAAATAAATTGATTTTGGGGAGTTGCGGGAGGGGTAAAAATTCACAGGTACTTGAGTCTTGGTTTATAATTATATATGTACCCTTATTGATACGTAAAGAGGCTGCCCTCCCTCCCCCCACTTTTTTCCCACCAATACTTTTACTATTGGAAATGTTCAGTGAAAGGCTGGTTGCCCCCCCCTTATACTACAGGAAATTCATATAAGGGAAATGTAGTGTTGAATTCCAAAAATTTGGTTCTGAAAGAAATTGGCATTGGAGGAAGACTTTTTTTTTAGAGAGAAAAAAGCTGAAATGTCTTTATGAAAGCACAAAACTTTATAGCTGTAATTAAATGTATTTGAACAATACCTTATTCATAAGTTTTCTCTTTTATTGAACGCAATTCAGTTGATTACAAATTGTACGTCGGGTTCGTTACCACGATGCTCTCAGTACGGAAAATACAGTATTTACGATAAACTCAGAAGAAAAAGATATATGTATACTACATATCTATCATAGCTTTCGATGTTTTCATTTGTCATTTACTTGTCCTCAACTTATGATACCTCGCTGTCGGCTTTTCATGAATTCAAGTCGGATACTCGTAGTATTTCACGCAGGCTTGTCACGTACCATTTGCCTACTAATATAATCCTTATATCAATAATTATGAGTGTTTTTTCCCGGCAACAATATGTTTCTGATAAATTCCAAGCATATTTTGCTCGTTTTTACAAAACTATTGTTTTTATTGTATTCTTATTTATATAACATCATTTGTTGTAAAACTATTTAATCAATTAACCTGTTAATTACAATATTTATAATTATTTCTTGATTAAAACAATGTAGCAAAAGGGACGCGATGTTCTAGAAGCTTCCGTCAATATTGAGATCGGTGATTGACGAAAATAATTTACACCTTTCGCTTTTTAATTGGTTACCACAACTTATTTCTTTTATATCAATTAAATCAAGTTTTGATTGCATAATTCAGTGATGACATTTTATGAAATAAATAATAGATTGTTTGTTGTCAGTTTCATTAAAATTTGTCAGTAGCTTAGATCCGCCAACCGGAAACGCCACAATTCTCACGTTGATACTATTTCATTGCTGTTTTCAGAAAACTGAAGTAGACTTTTAATTTTATGTACGATACTTACTTTCCGAGTGAAATCTGAATATAGTTTACGGACACAATCTTGTATGTAGTACGTGTAGTATTAGAGGGGTAAGTAAGAACTCTTGTGCACCCGTTTTGGATTTTATTAGCAAAATTTATTAATTTATAAGTATAGATTAGCGAGGGTGCTGAGATCGGTAAAAAATTTATATTGCTAAAATTGATTGCGTTTTGTTTGTAATACCTTCTTTAGTGAACATTTTAAAAACCCCAACGTTGTTATAACGTTTTGCACCTTAATTATACATGAATTTTTTAGCATTGTATTTTATTTTTCAAAATAAAAAAAAAAATAAAAGGGCACATAATGTTCAATGTTTGAATCTTCTTTTTTGAAATATTTACATGTTTATTAATAAATCTTAATAATAAAATTTTAATTACTGAAATGCCAAAAGCACTGAGTGAATATTCGTCTTTCTATTTTTCTCACTTATCTGTCTTATACTTGTAAGGAGAAAATATTTAAGCAGTATTCTCTTTCAACCTCCTTTAATATTTTTTCAGTTAGGTCATTACAAGTTTTTTATTTCTATATAGCATCCGGATGTGTTTTGGGTGTATAGGCCTAGAGAAAAATGAGAGTTAAAATGTTTATACTTCCTACGTTACAATGGTACTGGTGTCATTTTGAATTAAAAAAAAAAAGTATCAATTAAGTATATTTTTGGGATGAAAAAAAAGGGGGGGGGTGGAGACGTATCATCATTATTGAAAATCTAGTTTATCACGAGAATTCTAAAATATTTTACTATATTTGGTGAAAGAAGGGGGGTGGGCTTATAATGTATTCTTCGTTTAGTAGGGTTTTTTGGTGGAACGATATCATTTTGGGTTTTCATAATTTGGTACATGTACACAAGATAATAAGTGTAATAAATATAATTTGTGAAAAAAAACTCTCACATTCACAAACTCCGGGGTTGAATATAGGGCGTGGTTTGGGGGTTGTTCTTGCATGTCTACAAGTACCTGTGACCTGTTACTACAGACCTGCATAGAAAAAGCCACAGCGATAATTATATTTTGATGCTCCCGACGTCATATGCACGCATTGCGTAAAATGACGTTTTTCGTACCTGTGACAAAATGGTTACACTTTAATTGATGCTTGCATTTGTTTCATGTAGGCCATTACTGTAAAATTTGCGTAATTTGTAAATGCAGCATGAAATGTTGATTGCTTTATATCTTACATTAATTCGTATATTCTTGATATGTTACTGAGGCATATAATTTAGTAACAATACAGTGACTCGTGCATAACAAAATGGCTACACTTATGAAAGCCTTCTTAATATTCACGTTGGAAAAGTAATATAAAATGTATCAATTCAATTAATCTAAGAAATATATGTATGAAAAGATTATTCACCAAAATTAATATTTGTCTGGGATTTATGTCTAGTACACATCTCCATTTCGGCTTATGTCAGTGTAAGGAAACGATTTCTTACTGTTAGACATTTTACTTACTCACTGTAGATCCAGTCTAAATTTATGAAATTGATAAAATGATTTTGAAAACTCAACAATATCTTAAAAAATGCATATATTTTACTGTTCCCCCTAAATTTCATTTAATTCAAAGAATTGTAAGTGCATTTTTTCATACCTTTAAGTTGCGCGAACAATAATTGATGTAACGTCGGACACGGGAATTTCGCCGTAAATGACCAATATTGAGTAACGCCTTATCATAGTTAAAATAATTTTTAATCATTTAAAAGAAAAGAGCCATAGCGCATTTGATAGTCACTTTCGCCTACTCTAGTAGTGATTTTTAAATACATTATTTAACCAATTTATTGGTCATACAATGTTAGTTTATACATGCCTTAAAGCAAATCACACAAAAATAATATTAAAATATTGATAGTTCCCTCATATGATAGATATAAAAATCGTTCAGTTTATATGGAGAATATAGTAAATACTGAGGTACCCCCCTTAACAATGTGAAACTGTGGCTAAAGACCACCCTTAACCAGAAGAACAACTTCTGAATAATTTTATTTGGATATGACTGCACTTCATTATGCTTAGATAATTTTGGTTAAAGGTAGACTTTATATTGAAAATGTTGAAAATATGTTTTTAATTTTTCTTCTAAAATTATTTCAAAATTCAACAATTTGTCTTAATTTTATCCAATTAATTGTCATGACTTCGTGGCATAGTGGTATGATTAGTGGCCTGAAGATATAATGATCGTGAGTTCGAGTCTCACTGTGCGTATATTACGATTTTATTTTTTCTCGTGTGCATTTTCCTATGTTTTCTTTTATTATTTTATAATACATGTATAAATAATTTTTTAAAGAGATATATAATGCAGCATTACACATTGAAAGTTTATATTGGAGAAAAACAGTCTTAATTTAATGATCCAAAATCATATCTGCTAGCCTGTTTTATTTTTAAAATTTTCAAACAATCTTGTTTAGAATAAAAGTATTGGACAAATAGAATTACTGTCATGCAACAAACTTGCAACTATGAAAATATAACACTGGTTCACAAATGTTTACATACATGTGGATTGATTTTGATTTGAAAAGGTACATGTATCTATAAATAGAAACAGGTAATTTCCGTTTAAATACTTGTGTAGGCCGAGTCGTCGGTAAGACAGCTATGGCTCTTTCCAGAATTATTCATTACTTTAGATAACATAAATGATTTTAATTTAAAGTAAATATGACATCGCGAAACCGCCAATTTCTTTGCAACAAAAAGAGTTAGATTATTAAAGTACCAAGACCGTGCGCAACGGAAAGGGAGATATGCACAACAAGATGGCGAAGTAGTCCTCAGTTAATGTTGGAATTAACCAGCCAGATGCCTGAGTAGTTCACAGTTGATGGTTGATTTAACCAGCCAGATGCCTGAGTAGTTCACAGTTGATGGTGGATGATGACATTCTAAGATTCGGTGTTTAGTTGGTTTTTATGTTGCTAATATAGTTGAACTCCAATATAGTAGAAATCCAATATTTTCATGAAAACGTACTTGCAAATAAACTTCAAAGAAAACGAGGTATAATTCCCCATATTTAAAAAAAACATTTCTGGATTGCATATGAACAGTTAAAACATAAAAGAGTTAGGTCTGTACACCTGAAAAGGGGGGGGGGGGGTTGGGGTATACATTCTCATTGATGGCTAATCATACGGCCATTTAAATGATTTTACAAAGGTTTGATATTTTTTCAATAAATAATTTTGATACTATAACTATTCCTTTCTTTATTTTTACTCTGGAATGTACAGGTGTGCCTAGAACAAAAAAAATTATAACATTTCTTAATTTTCTATCACACATATGCCTCATTCATAGAAGTTATGACTTTTTAGGAAGAATTACCATTTAGAAAGGAAAGTAATTATTTGCACATATTCAATAGGTTTGGAAAATTATATGTGCAATTAACCCTGCTCCTAAAGATCTTTGATGAGTCAAATCTTCATAGGAATTTTTCCTGAATGTTAGAATATAGTTTTATTCCAGTAATTAAAAAACAAGTTAATGAATAAAATGTATTTTATTCATTCTTTTCTTTTCTCTCCATCTTTTTACAGAAGTAGGAAAGTATCAAAGAATCAAACAGTGTGTCTTGTTCGGCAATGAAAAAATATTCTCAGCCATAAATGATGCTCACAATATTTCAAAGCAATTTTTTTATGTGGTACATAAACAATTCCATGTAAATTGTAAATTGATTAGTATTAAAGTGTTAGGTACATGTAACTGACAAAAAATGAAAATTTTCCACTAAAATGAATAAAATTGTGATTCTGTTGCTTCATAAAAATTATTCACAATTCAATTCCAAAAGTTGAAAAACAGAAACAAAATAAAATTTTCATGAACATTTGTTTACAAATTGATTTCATATACATATATATGTACAAATAATTCCAAACCATTGAAAATATAAGATTTTTCATATGTTACCAAAATTTAAACAAGGAATACAAATAAACATATGTATTTCAATGGTGTTGACAAATTGAAAGTTATTAAAAATGTAACATATTTAAAAGTTAAAAGATCCTATGAGAAATAAAGCACATGTATTATGAAATTTAACATTTACTTGTACTTTCCCTGTGAAAAAAGGCAAATGTTAAACCTGTCATGCGAGAAAAAAGGTTGTACATGTACCAATTGCAAAGAAAATCCTTGCTGTCCATTCAAATAAAACACAAGTACGTAGGAAGTTTGATGAATTATTATCCTATAATAGGTTGGCTATCTGCTAATATCTGGTAATGTCATGATGTTCACCCTTCATCTATGATAAGGTCCTCCTACATCGGAATTGGTATACATGTATTTCGAAGATCTCACAATTACTGTTGTCAGCTCATTACTATCCTTATGCTAGCAAGATCACAATCAATGTCACCAGGGGACACTTCCAAGCAGAAATCATTTTCTAGAGGCAACAGCTGAAAACAGAAAGGGCAGTCAGTTAAATTCAACATTGCAAGTATGTACTGTACTGAAAATAAATAATATTATCATGTTTTAATGCTGCTTCAATTAACTTTTTTTTCCAACGTTTAAAGAATTAAAATTACAACAAAATCATTTTCATTTTAATGCATTAAAAAAAATTTAATAACATTTTATCTCATATATTTCTATTTTTTTCATTCTAGTAAATATTTTTATTACTATACTTGTAGGATATTTTAACACAAGTGGATGAAAAGCATCAAGTTTTGAACAAAGTGTAGAGGCAGAAACAGATTTCATTATATCTTATATCCAAGGTTCATTACAGTATGAAAACTCCAGTTTAGAAATTGCATGGTGTTTCTACAGAGAATGAAAAGTATTTTAAGATCCTCGCATCCTATGCTGTTGTCAATCTCCATGTATACGTCTCCATATCAGTGAAATATTCTGGAGAGGGACGTTAAACAGTATACAATCGATCAATCTCCATGCATTATCCAAAAAAAACAGAGTTTAGAAATCTGTGTTTGTGGCATGAGGTTCATCATTCTGAACAAGAATTTTGAAATTCAAATAATCTAGAACCCCTGTTTGCACCCTCTACCTTCAGGAACTAGGAAAATGTGATTTTGTTTTGTGGCAGCATGGTCCTCTTGAAACAGGAAGGAGAGTTCCAGTGCCTTCTTGTGCGAAAGTAGCAGTTAGAAACAGGTTTCCCTAAACTAGATGGAGCATATACAGTGGACCTTCAGATATCCGTACGCCAGATATCCGGATGCTTCAGTATCCGGACGATTTTTCATCAGAACAAAATTTGCTTCACATATCCGGACAAATGGACTGGGAACCAAGGCATCCGGATAATGAGGGTCCACTTAAGATGCTATCTATCATTCAACTAATTCTGACCCTAAAAAAAAAACATTAGTTTTTTTAAAACTTACCACACTTTTTTCTTTTTTTTTCATTTCTGAAAGTAAAAGCCTTTATCCAGGATTTAGGGGGCCTGATAAAATGGCAGAGGTGCTGTCATGGTCTTTGGAATTCTTACTCCTTGTATTACGTGCACAAGGACTCCAATTTACTTCCTTCAAGTTCTAAAAGTAAATTTAGAACATTTCCTTTAATACCTTCATGAACAAAAAAATTATCAAATAAATTAATAAAGTACAAGTGATCAGTAAAATTGAATATAAAGCAAATGATATGAATTTACACCCTTAGAAAAAAATATGTGCATATATATATCTGAATATAATTTATTAAAGTTTCTAAACATTATAAAGGTTACTAAATTGAAATAACTCAAAATAATTTAAATGTATATTGCATAAAATCTGATACCTGCAACATATGTGTATTCTTTAATAAACTTCTTTTTATACACAATCCACTGCTTGGTTTTCTGTTTCTCTGTTACTGCTGGTAAACCTACTGCACAGCAACCTAATTCCTAAAATTGCACATTTGTGTAATACCATATAAAATTATGTATGAAATTACTGGGTTTTTTTTATTTTGTCCTTGATTTATATTCATATCCCTGCATTGACTTTACATGAGACTTGGAAACTTTATTCTTGCTTCTGAATAATTTTTTTCCAAATATAATATGCCCAACATGAAGACAAACTTTTATCAAAAATTAATGTAGAAAATATTGCAATAAATTTTAGGGTTTCTTTTCTTAAAAATGTAGGTAAAACTTTTCAAGCATTACTGGTAAAACATACTCTGTACTGAAGTTGCATTCTGTAGAATTGTCTTGCTTATCCTTATGCAAGATCAATAAATTTGGCACCAACAGGAAACTGATGCCATGATACCCCAAAATGAAGGACCAGAAGTATCAGCAGGATTGCAACAGCATTTCCCTCTCCATAAAATTGTGTAGACATCCATTTTCCTACATGACCCTCCTGCAATAATGAAATTGTAAATGTGGAATTCTGTTAAGTAATACATGAAAAACTGTATACATGTATTTATTTTTTTTATTATTTCTTATATTCAATCATGCTTTTCTCTTTGTAAGACCTAAAATTTCTTCCTTTTTTTTCAAAGCTTCTAAAAGACATTATTGATATATTTATTTTCATTCTGTCTCCTTATAATTTTGATTGTTTATAATGTATATACCACTGTGTAGTAAATTGCATACTAATGTAGTAATAACATAAATTTAGGGAATCACTTTTTAGCTTGGTGGGTATGCCAGGACATCAACAATATTAGAAATGTGCATATAATTTGCATACATTGTTTTTCTAGACTTATAGATTTAAATCACATTGATCCTCTCTCTCAATTTCAAAAGTTCCTGTCCACTTAGGTTACACACAAATGAAGCCTTCTTAGCTGCTGATCTTTAAATTAAAGAAATTTTCATTCCAGTAGAATTTTCAAGAAATCAATGAATGAATGAATGTAACATACCTTTCCTACCTTTGTTTTACTCTATTTACAGCAATGGTCAGAGACCAGAAGAGCTTATGCGATAGTAATGCGTCCGTCGTCCGTCCGTCTGTCTGTCTGTCTGTCTGTAAACAATTTTTCAAAACGCTACTCCTCCTTCAATTTTTGTCTGATTTCAATATTACTTGGCACACATGTAGACTACACTAAGATACATAAAATAGTGCATCGGTTTTTGATTTCGATGAACAGTGTTGCCATGGTTACTAAAAATAGAATTTTATGTGAAATTCTTTAAAAACGCTACTCCTTCTACAGTTTTGGTCTAATTTCAATATAACTTGGCACACAAGTAGACTACACTTAGATACATAAAATTGTGCATCGGTTTTTGATTTCGATGAACGGCGTCGCCATGGTTACTAAAAATAGAATTTTCTGTGAAATTCCTTAAAAATGCTACTCCTTCTACAGTTTTGGTCTGATTTCAATATAACTTGGCACACAAGTAGACTACACTAAGAAACATAAAATTGTGCATCAGTTTTTGATTTCGATGAACGGTGTCGCCATGGTTACTAAAAATAGAATTTTCTGTGCAATTCCTTAAAAATGCTACTCCTTCTACAGTTTTGGTCTGGTTTCAATATAACTTGGCACACAAGTAGACTACACTTAGATACATAGAATAGTGCATCGGTTTTTGATTTCGATGAAAGGTGTCGTCATGGTTACTAAAAATAGAATTTTCTGTGAAATTCCTTAAAAATGCTACTCCTTCTACAGTTTTGGTCTGATTTCAATATAACTTGGCACACAAGTAGACTACACTAAGATACATAAAATTGTGCATCAGTTTTTGATTTCGATGAACGGTGTCGCTGTGGTTACTAAAAATAGGAATTTCTGTGAAATTCTTTCAAAATGCTACTCCTTCTACAGTTTTGGTCTGATTTCAATATAACTTGGCACACAAGTAGACTACACTAAGATACATAGAATAGTGCATCGGTTTTTTATTTCAATGAAAGGTGTTGCCATGGTTACTAAAAGTAGAATTTTCTTTGAAATTCCTTTAAAAATGCTACTCCCTATACAGTTTTGGTCTGATTTCAATATAACTTGGCACACAAGTAGACTACAGTAAGATACATAGAATAGTGCATCGGTTTTTGATTTCGATGAACGGTGTCGCCATGGTTACTAAAAATAGAATTTTTCTGTGAAATTCCTTAAAAATGTTACTCCTTCTACAGTTTTGGTCTGATTTCAATATAACTTGGCACACAAGTAGACTACACTAAGATACAAGGAATAGTGCATCGGTTTTTTGATTTCAATGAACGGTGCCGGCATGGTTACTAAAAATAGAATTTTCTGTGAAATTCCTTAAAAATGCTACTCCTTCTACAGTTTTGGTCTGATTTCAATATAATTTGACACACAAGTAGACTACACTAAGATACATAGAATAGTGCATCGGTTTTTGATTTCAATGAAAGGTGTTGCCATGGTTACTAAAAGTAGAATTTTCTGTGAAATTCCTTAAAAATGCTACTCCCTCTACAGTTTTGGTCTGATTTCAATATAACTTGACACACAAGTAGACTACACTTAGATACATAGAATAGTGCATCGGTTTTTGATTTCGATGAACGGTGCCGCCATGGTTACTAAAAATAGAATTTCTGTGAAATTCCTTAAAAATGCTACTCCTTCTACAGTTTTGGTCTGATTTCAATATAACTTAATTGGCACACAAGAAGACTACACTAACATGCATAAAATTGTGCATCAGTTTTTGATTTCGATGAACGGTGTTGCCATGGTTACTAAAAGTAGAATTTTCTATGAAATTCCTTTAAAACGCTACTCCTTCTACAATTTTAGTCTGATATCAATATATAATTTGGCACACAAGTAGACTACACTAATATACATAAAATTGTGCATCGGTTTTTGATTAGTATTAACCAGTAGAGCTACAGTCTCGACAGAGACTTCTGGTAGTTATAAAAACTACTAAATCTGTTACAAATTCTTCATTACAGTATGTCACCCACTTGGCAAAGTGGTTAGAGCATCTGCTCTAGATTCGTGAACTAAGGAGTCAATCCTTATGTGGCGGGTTCGAATCCCACTGTAGGACATGGATACCGGTCCTCTGAATCAGACCGTATAAACTGAGGTCCTGTATCGCAGTAGCTGAGTGCTGCATGAAAAAGATCCCTCCCTGCTCAATAGACCTAGGACAAAATTTGCAACCCTCCACCAGCGAGTGGTGGCGTCTCCAAATGAGTGAAAATTTTTGAGACGATCGTTAAAAAATATACATTCAATCATTAAATCAATCAATCAGCGTGTGCCATTCACAAACCTTGATATATCTTTCCACATCTTGTATTCATCGCCCCCAAGCCGGCCGCCTCTTCTTCATCATTTTCACCATTATCATCATCCTTATAACCAGAAGATCCAAACATAGCATCTCGTTCATGATCTCATTTATTTGATTAGTATCCTGTGTGTTTAAAAGATAATGATAGATTGCTATTACTGCAATATTCATATAAGACAAATCAAATAATTAATTATTCTGATTTCTTCAGTTGTAAAAAAAAAAAGACGAACAAATCCCAAAAATAATTTTGTGACAATGGTAAAATAGATTGGGTTGGGCCAAAACTGAATGCAAATACAGCATGTGTAAATATTATTTTATGCAGCTGGTCAAGTCTGCAATGCACTTATCTCACTTGCATTAAAGAAATAAATGAGTTATAAATGAATATTATTTTCTTGAATATTAGCAGTGCACAGATGCTTTAATACTTTTCATTTTCACATTCTAGTTAGTACTTACTGTACATGTTCATGATGTTGTGCTCCAGGTGCTCGGTTTCATCATCGTCACAATAACTGACATTGTCCGAAATATCGATGTTCATACTGCTGACACTCTAAAGCAATATAAAACGATTTAATTTTACAATTCGCCAACAATTGTGCTTATCTATTGTCACTTTTATTTGTGAACAGCTATAATAATTGCTCCCCTGTGTTTAAACATGTGCTTTTGGATCTACTTTCATTTTCACTCCAGTCTTTCCTTTGCGCATGGGCAAGACATAACACGTTCAAATCGTGCTGAGTGCTGAGTGCAGACGTCAGCTGAGGTCCTGTCACATAGCAAACTTTTTACAAAGTTAATATATTTTTTGGTTCGTAATTTATTTTTTAGGTGCTTTTGCATTTATGCTCGTTTATCTTACTTTCGTCTTCGTCTTGGATATTTACAACCAGGAACTTCAGCTTTTTAGTGCACGTGGACTGCAGCTGCACAAGTACCAACTTCTGTGACTATGTAACTGCGTGTTATCAGCGTTGCTCATGTAAACCTATAGGGTTTAGCAGAGACATATTGGGTGAACATTTTAAACTTAGACAATATTAATAACATGATCATTTTTAGTTTTTAGCAGTTAAAATAAAATGAGATAAAGGTTTATTAAATCAGAATGGATATATTATTAGTGACGCATATTTGGTGACTTTATAATTGGAAAGAGAACTT
>NW_026941390.1:0-13373 GCF_032062105.1 Saccostrea cuccullata
AACCGATGTTTTACACTGTTTTCATATTGGACTTCACTTTATTTTACTTCATCACGCTAACGCAAAAACAATTGTGACATCACAATTGTGGGATATGAAAAAAAAATATCCAATGAGTTATATCCACAGGATAAAGGGGTAAACATGGGATAAACCGCAACAGAGAAAATAAATATTGTTAATATACTAAATGTCTTCCAATAATAATCTGTGTAAATCACTAACTAAGTTTCATCATCAGGCCTGCATGAGACCTGTACCTACATGTATGTGAGGGAGTCATGGATTTAAAAAGATTACCAAGATTCGACAACTTATAAAATGATGCACTGTTCAAGATATATAACTTATAAAAGTGATTGTATCAGTATATTAAATACATACTGCAAAAACATAAGGATGTTTTGCTATGTGTATTAACACGTAATATTATTATTAATTTCCCTTGAAATTTAATATGGTAAGAAATTTTTAATTTAATTTCTTTTCGTTACCATAAGCGAACTATTTAATGTGTAGAGTGTTCGATATGTTTTCTTGTAAGCGTATGAATTAGATATGCGCTTTATTATGTGAGTAAAATGTCTTGGGTATTTAAACAGCTGTTTGCGTATTCTATTCATTCGAGTTCATACTCAGCTAAGAAGTACAATGTCTGAAGAGAATCAACACGAACAAATTACAATAGAGAGGAGTAACGACGGCAAAACCGATAAAGAAAATGATAGCGCCATTTCTATAGAAGAGGCCTTATCCTTGTTTACAGGCAGGCTTAAAGGTGCATTGAGCGACGAACGTGCTCACATGAGACAAGAATTAGAGGACCGAGTATCAGAAATTCGTAGGAGCTTTATTCTGAACAAAACGGAGGACAAAAATACTTTCAAATACACTGGATGTAAGACTCAATTTGATTTTAATCAAAATAGAATTGCGGAGTTGGATTTGGTAGACGAATACCTGAAGTTTGGGAGAATCGAAGACGCTAAAGAAATTATAAAGTCGTCCCGAGACAAATTGACGGAGAGGAACACGCACGTGCGCATTGCCGACAAATACGGTTGGGACACACTTGATGAGTATTTGGGCGATAATTTGGTGGACGGTCCTGACGAGGCAAACAAACTTAGGAAAGCAGAGTCCAGGGCAGTGAAGCGTAGAAAGGAGAGAGCCGACAAAAAGCCATACGATAGAAACGGCGGCCCAGTTATGCGGAACGACCTTTTTCGTTTCAACAATACAGAAAATAGCCGACAGTATTTCGGCCAGTACCCAGCAGGAAACTACATCCGCCCTTGGTCAGCACCGACACAAGCTACCACATCTAGATTCCCCTTCGCCAAACCTACAGTCTGTTTCTATTGCTTCGAGGAGGGACACGTGTCAACCCAGTGCCCGCTTAAGATACCAGGAAGAGTGTCAGTCCCAACAGCCACTATTACCAGGTTAAAAAGTTTTATTCAAAATTTGCGGACAGTATGTCTGCTGGAGTTGACGCTTTTTCATATGATTGGAAATTTGATAATAACTGGATTGTTCCACCAGTTAGATTAGTTTCCAAAGTAATAGCTCATTTGTTAGCATGTAATGCTAGAGGGGTTTTGGATGTACCTAAATGGACTTCATCTCCTTTTTGGTCATGTATAGTAAATACTGATGGAACATATAAATTCTTTGTTAAAGAGTATGTAGAATATGTAAATCCTTCAAGGTTTTTTGTCAGAGGTTCACAGCGGAATAGTGTTTTTCATGAAAGAAAAGTTGCTTTCAACGTGATTGTAATGAGAGTAGATGCTAGTGGGAGATAAAAGTAGAAGCAATTTCAGTGTGAATTAATTTAAAAGTGACTGTTATAATTAAAATTCTGTATGATTATGTTAAAGACATTTGGCATCGAGGTAACTTTGTATATATGCTATATTGAACATGTTTGACACATCTATGTGTGTTTATTTATGTGTGCTATGTTTTACACTGCTATGTATGTTATAAATACTACGTTCGACACGACTACGTGTGTCATATATAGACTACGTTAGACACATCTACGTGTGTTGATTATATTCTGAGTTTATTTACTGTGTACAATGTATTTAGCCGTCATTGAGCATTTAAAAGGTTTTAAAAATTTTCTGAGAATTTTTCATTACGAAACTCATCATTTTTGTATTGTTTTTTCAGGAGTTATCTTCATCCACTTCTCAATGGACCAATTTAGAGAAGATTAAGGTCAACTTACCTGTGTTAGCTCCTTTAGTAAGAGAAGTTAAGAACATAGTACGGGCAAGTAAATCGGAAAACACCAATAAACAGTACGATTTTTATTTCAAGAAATTTACAGATTGGTGTTACTGCTATAAATTTTCTGCTCTTCCTGCAGATGTTTGTACAGTTGTTTTGTATATTTCTTTTTTAGTACAGAAAAATGTTTCAGTGTCCGTTTTGAATTCAAATTTTTTCAGTAATTCTTGGAAACATAATTTTCATTTAATGAAGAATCCCTGCGAGGAGAAATTTGCTGTATTTACTGTTGAGGGTGCAAGGAGAATTTTATCAAAACCAGTTAAAAAGAAGGAACCTATTACGGCTGAAATTATGCAAAAAATGTATGATTGCTTTGGTACATCTTCTGATTTGTTAAAGTTAAGAAATTACTGTATGTTTAGTTTGGCATTTGCAGGTTTCTTGAGATTTAATGAATTGGTAAATATAAGATTTTCTGATCTCAAATTTTGTGTTTCACATATAGAAATTTTTATTCCAAAAAGCAAGACGGACATTTTCAGGAAAGGAAACAAGCTGTATATAGCAAGAACTAGTAACGATACATGTCCCGTTGTTTGTCTTGAAAGGTACATTCAGGTAGCTAAGATTAGAAAAAATGAAGAATTTCTGTTTAGAGCATTACAATCTAAGCTTGGTTCAAATTGCCTGAGTACGTGTAATAAACCAATTTCTTATTCCAGAGTAAGAGAATTGTTTAGGTCTGTTTTAGATACAATTGGTTTAGAAAAAGAAAAGTTTGGGCTGCATTCGTTGAGAAGTGGAGGAGCAACTTCTGCAGCTAATAACTCGGTGTCAGATAGATTATTTAAACTTCATGGAAGATGGAAATCTGAAAATGCAAAAGACGGTTATGTACAAGATGATGTTAAGTCCAGATTGTCTGTTTCTCTCAATTTAGGAATCTAATATTAAACGCTTTGTGTTTCGAGCTGAGTATACAACTCATAACTAATAAATGTTTTGTTTATTCTGAATTTAGTCTCTTTTCAATTATGGTTCAGAAAAGAAATGTTTTATTTGCGGATGAACAGAGTGAAGGAGAAAGTAAATATTCCCGGGGCCCATTGTCACATCCATTAAAATCACCTAAAAGTTAAAGATTTAAATAAATGCTACGAATAAAATAAACAATAAAAACATTCCATTGAACTTACCAATATATTTATTAGCAATTAAAAGTTACATAATATATTGAAGCAACAATTATAGAGATCGGCTTTATACAAAAATATAGTTTTGAAATCCTCACAACCAGACTTTCTTCAGCTCATATTTTCCCTCCTTTTAATTTTGGCAAAACAACTTAGTTTAATACAATACATACAAGTACTATTCTGTACATTTCTGTGTATACTATATGTTAAAAAAATTGTAAAAAGAATTCAGGGCTTTAGGCCATGATACTACATGTACGTACTATTAAACATTATTGTTCAAAATGTTCTGCTTACTGAATACTAAACATATAGAGAAAAGTATTACATGTAATACTTTGCCTCCAACACATGCTTATTTTGAAAGTAATTATAAGTCCTAAGCATATCATTCTTTTCCTATATGATTTTCCAAAGCAGCTTTTATGAACACAGAAACTCTGAATAATAACTTAAAACAAGGGCCTTTAATTTTTTTTGTCACTTGAAACTTAGCAAAATTATTATATAAGGAAGTGAAAATAGTGAAATGTAAAATCACACAGGGGAAATCAGTAAGCATTTCCTTCATTGGGAAACTCAAGTGAAATCTATATACATGTATATTCCATCTCCTGTGTAAACTAATTCAGTCAATGCCTTTTGTAAATTGGTACAATTTGCATAAAGCAATTGAGGTATCAATTGGTTGCATTTTGACTTAGAATACAGACAGTATATTATACATGTATATCATTTTATTAACATTAAAATTATATCAAGTTTTACATACAACTGTTTTGAACACAATTATTAATTTTTTTTTATAAAACACTTGAAGACTAGCATGTCCTTTTATAATTATGCATAGTAAAATATAATGTAGCAATGAAAATATCAATATGATAAACAAGCTCTTTTAAATATAAATAACATATACTTGTATTAAATTAATGAACCAGTTGGTGCATTCAACTCTGATGTATTCCCACACCAGTACATAAGGTTGTTGACAACCTCTAGAAACCTCTAGAATGTTGAAGTCAAGAAGTAAAATTACATGTATATATTTTTAATAATTTCTCTAGTTTCAAAAATATTCAAAGCACATTTCCAACATAATACCATTTATTACAAATATTAAAAACATTCTTCTAGTAAATCTACTTGAACAATTTATTTTCTTGACAGTACATGAAATTTTTGACAAGCAAGACCTCTATTATATCATTTCAAGTTAAGATGTAAAGTTAGATCTTTTCAAATACTTCTCAAGTTTCAAATACATTTTGAGCACATTTCTAAAATGATACCTCAGGAGAAAAAATTAACAAGTTTTTAATACTTAAAAAAATGGGGGTTGAGACGAATTTAATACATAAAGTACATAGGGGGGAATGAATGCATATACTTAAAGGGTATGGACAGCAATAAGGTCCTCTCATTGATCTAGGATCTGAGGGTGTCTTCCCCCTTACTTTGTGGTTTGTATATGAGCAGTATGTCTTCATCTGTTCCATGGCTCTTGCGAGCTTTGTCAAACTTGTCCATCCGGGAACAGCACATATCTATCAATGTAGATGTCAGCTTTAAAAATCTTTTAAATATACATATTAAAAGAAGTTTTCTCTCTATATATTACTAACACCTGTGTAAAAGGTAATATTTCACAGTACATGTCTTTAAGTTTAATACATGTATATAATTCTAAATCTTATAAACTGCTCATTGTTAAATAAATCTTACCCTCATCATAGGAAGGATTTTTATAAAAAATCCATTTCTTTTTCAAGTCAAATCCACACACCACAACATAGTGACCTACAAAACAGTAGAAAACTCTATCATAGAATGTCCTTACAGTCCCTGAAACGTTCTACTTTCCCTCCTGAACGGTGAACGAACGGTGAACGAACGGTGAACGAACGCTGAACGAACGCAGAGCGAACGGTGAGTGAACGATGTGCGAACGGTGAACGCAACTTGGTGAACGATGTGTGAACGGTGAGTGAACGCAGAACGCGAACGGAGCACGAACGCGAGCGCAAAGTGAACGGTGAACGAACGGTGAACGCAAGATGAACGATTTATTCGGAATGCCTTCGGTGTTTTCCTTGTATTGAAATCATTCTTTTATTCCATAATTCAAATGTAAAAAATAAATATAAATACACAATAGATAAACAAAAGAGAAATAAATAGATAAATAAATAAATAGTAATAAAAAAAAAATTCGACACATACCTATGTTTAAATCGATATTTTAATAACATGATTTTAATCGCCGTCAAACGTGTATTTGTTACCGCGTGTACTTTAAAAATAAATTAATCTACTTATATAGTAAATAATTATGCTTATTCTTTTCAATAAAAAAATAATGTGGACTTCTGAAGATAAAACTGCTACTTATAGAATGAATTAATTACATTGTACGCGGTTGAAACAACCGTGCATGTATTTCCGTGTCAAAGCGATTCTGAGTAAAATAACGGATTTTTTTTAAATTCACAATTATCTTTGACATTGACTGTTATCGTACTGCATAAAAATTCTCATTTTATTGAAATTCTATTGCAAAATATTCTATATTTATGTGCCTTTTTATTCTTTTATGACGATTATTTTAGCTAACTTCTTCATGTATCTGTAGACATTTCCCGGCCGTGATTATACTCGGTCAAGATGTTGGAAAGAGGCATTCAAATTATTTGTAATACATGTTTAGATTAAATTTTCAAAACTAAATATGTAATGTGTTGTCATAGTCTTTATTGAACAGAGAAATGTACGAGAGAGAGAGAGAGAGAGAGATAACCCCCTCGATTCTCAGATATATGTAGTATCAAATAAAAATTCTAATTATTTTTTCCTAAATATTCCAAGCAATAAAGGTAATAAAGGTAATCTTTTTTTTAGATTAACATTTGGCAGTAATCATTGGCTTTTATTTTCCATCATCAAGTTCACACAGTTCACAGGAAGTCCGTGCTATATTTGCAGTAGCGTGCTTGTGCTGTCAATCAAAATGATTCGACACAGTCAGTGGAGGTGTTGAAATCGCGTTTCACCGAACATGCCGAAGGCAAGGAGTCACTTAGTATTCCAAGGAATTTTAATATTTTTCCCTATCATTCTAGATCTGATTTTTGCATTCCTGCAGAAAAAAAATAATTCGAATATATACTTGGAAGGATTAAGTTTAAAATTAAATGCGAAACATATTCCCTGCCAATTTAAAATACTACTGTCGGCACAAGTTTATACTAAAATACTATTGTTTAATGACTGTTTGATGTTGGTTTTAAGACTGATTTTCTTGTGTTACAATAAAAATTAAATATTAATTAAAATATACCGAAAGAACTCAAATAAGAATTTTATTTCGGGAGAAAAGGCACCGGGGGGGAGGGGGGGGGGGGGTCTTAATTATACTGAATAGCAAAAAAGATTTTTTTAAACATGTTTAGGAACGGAGAAGGAAGGAATTTTTTTCTCTAATAATAGACTATTTTAGACAGTTGGTCATTTCTAAAATTTTAAAACCACACCATCAATTTAATTAGCTCTAAACATATTTAATTAACTGAATATTTGCATTACTGTTCATAATTCTCATACCTACATGTAGTTTAAATACGTGTTACTGTAGGAATATTTTTTTATGTATTCTTGTCCTGTAAAAGACTTGGATTAATTATTATACATCCATGAATAATTTGTCCTCTTTAAAATTACGTCAAATTGATGCCGTGCGTGAAGCATTTGTACATTTTCCTTTTTTGAATTTAATATTTTAGCATCAATCTACATACATTGTATATGTAGGTACTTAATGTATTAATTATTTTCCAGGGAAAATTCATGAAATAAGTAACAGCTGAGTTATAATAATAGAAATATAAATATCATAGATAATTTTTGCAATGAAACAATTATTCTTTAAACACGATAAATAAGTTATTTAATTAAAAAACATGTATATCCTTACCATCAAAAAGATAAGTCCTTTCACTTTGGAGTTCCGAATGACAATGAAGACTGAACGATATAAGTGAACGGTGAACGCAAAGTAAACGGAACGAAGAGCGAACGGTGAACGTTTTGTGAACGGTGAACGCGAGCGCACGGTGAACGCAATACTGTGAACGAAGAGCGAACGGTGAACGCACGCTGAACGAACGGTGAACGAACGCTGAACGAACGGTGAACGAACGGTGAGCGAACGGAAAAATGGGAAAGTAGAACGTTTCAGGGACTGTAATACATCAGATGTCCAAAATGGAAAAAGAATTAATTGATAACTGATCCTGCAGATTCATCTAAAAATATAACTTGAAATGCTTAAATGAGCTTTAATTTTTTATCCTATGCATGCCACAGAATATTTTTATTCATTTACCCTGATATGTTTTGCAACAATGCCCACACCAGTTTAAACAATGCTGCTTCTGAAAAATGAAAAAAAAAGAAACCTGATAATATTTTTCAATAATTTAAGATAATAATATAACCGTATTTGCTCTCTATAATAATCCGTTTTTATGCTTTTGAAAAAGAAAAGATGAGACAAATTTAACTACATATATATAGGGGGTTCTTCGATTATACAGTCATGCAAGATAAAAACTACTTTTCAAAGAAAGAAGTATCTTGATGCATAACAGTCAGAGTACCAATTGTAGCTATTGTTAAGATATAATAGTGTAGTATACAGAATGAGAAAAAAGAGTATTCAATATACTAACCACCCTGTCACACCACATACACTCAAGTGAGCTCCAATCAACCAGGCATATCATCAGATTGCCCCCTGATAGGTGACTTATTATGTCTTTCATGCTTAAAGACCTGTCAACAGAGACCAAAATGTTAAATATTTTTATACAAATGATGTTTTTATGACAAAATCCCAAAACTATTGTTGTTCATGGATGATCTTTTTTGCAACAAAATTGTACATATACAGTATGTAGGTAATTTTTTTTTTTTATCTCATATCTATATGCATACTCTTTTTATGCCAAAACTGGATTTTAATTATAATTACTAGAGAGAGCTTACATGACTCCCTTTAATTAATGCTAAACTTGTCTCTTAAAGGATAATATATTTATGTTGCATAAGAATAAAATTTAAAAAAAAAAATATTCCAATTACCTTTTGGAAACATCAAGTCCTGATTGGGAAGCCTCAGCAAACTTTCTGCCAACCCTTTCAGCATCTTTGTCAAAATTACGCATATAGAATGGCTAAAAAACACACAAAAATTCATGCATCAAGATGTTAACAAATACCTTATAAATCAATCATTACGTAAAAACATATTTTATCAATGACAAAGTTGCTCCTAAAAAACTTAAACATTATATAATAATTCATTAATGAATGCATCATTACCTTTCTGGCATATTGGTCGTCCACCCCCAGAGTAATCGTGGAGAATTCTACCCTGACTTTGTACTTAAGTAAAAGATATCCCAAATCAATGGTCCATATACTGCAACAATAACAACAGTCAAAATCATACTTAAGTAAAAGCTATCCAAAATTAATTTGTTTAATGATACCCAAGATATATGAATATCATTTCCCGATTTTCCATAGCTGACTTTTGTTGTTCTTCTATTAGTACATAAAATTTAATAGTGTGCAAGAATTAACTTGATGATAAAAACATACTGTACGTGTACAAAATTTAGTGCAATCAATGGATATGGAGTGATTGGCGTAATCAAGATTTAGCGCTACACATGTTCGTGCCATATATTCTATTTATAAATGAATTCTTAGCAATATTTATGAATTAGCTCATTTTGTCTGCACCAAAGCTGCTAAATTATGAAGCATGCTATTTTATGTACACATACAGTATA
Source organism: Saccostrea cuccullata (assembly GCF_032062105.1). Taxonomy (NCBI): domain Eukaryota; kingdom Metazoa; phylum Mollusca; class Bivalvia; order Ostreida; family Ostreidae; genus Saccostrea; species Saccostrea cuccullata. The sequence goes on from NW_026941390.1 coordinate 9,296, forward strand.
TTTGTGACCAGATGCATACCTTTGACCACACTGAAGTTCATCCAGATCACTGGTATAAACACAGGAATCATCTTTTCCCAAATATCTACATTGATACAAAGTTTAACATAACGATTATTTTTTGTGCAAATACATTCAAACTTAGTACAACATTATATGCAGTATCTTATATCGAGTTCTTCAAGCTGGGACATTTAAAAGAAAATTTAAGATAGAAGTACTGTATGCACACTCACAAAATAATGCCAATACACTTTTTTTTTTAATTTTTGCATACAAGTACATGTACTCATACAATGAATGTTTTTCTTGCAAGGTTATGAACAAAAATAGCCTATAAACTGATAACAAAATAAACTGGTTCAAGAATAACTGTTTTAACTTTACAGACTGTGTGATGCAACAATCAAAATAATGATTTTACTTTAAACTTTCTTTATGAATTAGCCTATATCATGAAAATGATGACATATTAAAATATCATGAACATGATGATATATCAAAATATTGACCATAGCATGAATCATGACATATTAAAATACTGACCTTATCACAAATCATGACATATTAAAATATTGACCTTTATAGCACAAATCATGACAAACATGTATTAAAATATTGACCTTAGCACGAATCATGACATATTAAAATATTGACCTTAGCACGAAGCATATGACATATTAAAATATTGACCTTAGCATGAATCATGACATATTAAAATATTAACCTTAGCGCAAATCATAACATATTAAAATATTGACCTTTATAGCACGAATCATGACATATTAAAATATTGACCTTAGCACGAATCATGACATATTAAAATATTGACCTTAGCACCATACAACAGCAGGCCAGTCCACAGTCCCAACTGTAAATCTGCATACATGTCTCCAGCTTCAGCAGAAGTCTTTCTTCCTGAAAGACATCCTGCTTTTGATCTACAAAGACGGGATATTTTTCTTAAAATATACAATGTTCTTACACATGCATTTTACTTAAAAATGTAATATTCTACAGATTTGTGTGTATCTGTACCTAACTGAACTGTAACAATGTTATGTAAAATGTTTCTGTGTATATGAACATACATATAGTCATGAAATCATGTTTTATTCACAGTAATTTTTTTTGTTGAAACATTATAAATTATTTGCCTAGCCATATTTTTTTGTAAAACAACTTCACTCTTTACCACGGCAGGGGCTGACAAATACCACTGCCCGACATCCAGGACTAGTGAATTTTTGAGGTGAGAATATCAAATGAAAGTGTGTAATTGGCACTGCATGGACAAAAGGAGAAATTTATGACAGTTATGATCAAAGCATAGAAAATGATCAAATATGCTGATAAGTATACATTGTCCATAAAAATGTTTAGTGGGAGAACTACAAAACTGCAGCTACACATACAAGTATGAGAAAAGAAAACATTTATTTTTTTAAAAATAGCAAGATTTCAGAATCTTGAGTATACATCTGAAATATGATAATCAAGTGACCCAGATTGTATTATACTTAAGAAATAAAGTCAGCATTTTCATGAATGTTGCAGAATAACCTCCGAGGTCAAGAAATGTTGTTTGAAAGATAAAAGCCGAGGTGTTAGCCGAGGCTTTTATATTTCAAACAACATTTCTCGAAAACGCGAACTTTATTTCTATTCTACTACATGTACTAGCAGCTCTAAAATACGACTGATCGTTTCCCTATAGAGAAACAAATTAGGTCACCATGCTGCGATATTGCTGTTCCATTTAGCACCAGAGTGTAAATTTGTTTGTTTACCTATGAATAGAATGCAGATGATTTTTTTTCTCTGCATTAAAATTAGCCTTTTATTAATTATAAATCTGTTTAAAGCTTATTTAGATTAATATTTTTGAATATACATTTTTAACAAAATCAGTTTTCTATTTTACCACTTTATCTCTAAAATCACGCACGGAGGTTCGTGAAACAGCCCTGCTTGGCCTTAGAAACCTACATTCATCAGCTACCTTCAGCAATATACAGTGTTTAAATTGCAAAAGACGACGCATCAATGTGGACTAAATAAATATTTCATGCTTAGGCCGTAATAAAAATATTCCTAGATTCTCATCCCCGCCCGCCCCGATTTTATACCCCCGCCTCGATTTCTTTTATTTCTGATGAACACACCAAATAATAGCACAGGGGCTTGTCACGAAATATTTATCTTCTTTTAATAAAGTTACCCCTATTATAAAAATACAGAATTTGACTGAAGAATATTAAAATTGAATCTATACTCCACTCACTCCTACTTCTGTATCTGTATTGTTACATCACAGTAACCCCGTTGGGCTTTGATGTGACGGATAGAGGGCGCTTTAGTCGCGAAGATGTTCTATCGCCGACTTAAAGCTTTCTAGCTTTGGGGCGCGGACCGCTTTCTCTTCCAGGTGGTTCCAGTCTACAGCTGTGCGTACAAAGAATGAATTCTTCAGTTGGTCTGTCTTTGTATCAAGTATCTCAACTGCACGGCTGTTATTCCTGATCCTATTACTTATAATATTTGTCGCTTGATAGTCCTCGTACACTTTCGGTCTGATGTTTCTTTTCGGTTTTTGGAATTTTATATATTGGTCTGATTTAATAGCTGGTATCTGCCCCTCAACCACTTTGTAAAAAAAGATTAGACGTTGTTGTTGGCGTCTGGTTTGTAATAAAGGAAGGTCAAGATCTTTAAGCATCTTTGTCATTGTACCCTCTTCCCTTGATTTATAGTCTTTGGTTATAAATCTTGCGCCTCTTCTTTGGATGGATTCTAATTTTGTTGATTCTTGTTTGGTGTATGGATCCCAGATGACAGCTCCATACTCCATTATGGATCTTACTAGTGCTATATATGCAATCTTTCTACATTCCCTTGGACAGTGTTGTAAGTTCCTTCTTAGGAAGCCTAGGGTGGAGTTGGCTTTATTTGAGATGTTGTTTATATGTTCTTTCCATTTCAGGTCTTCTTGTATTTGTAGTCCTAAGTAGGGATTTGATGCCACTTGTTCTAAGGTGTGGTTCTCAAGGGTGTACTTGGTCCGCAACGAAAGTCGCCCAGAAACGAGATAGAAAGTCCGGTCAAAATTTGTGGTAGCGAATTTCCTATTTTTAGATTCCTCTCTTGTGTATTTTTATAGTAGGGGTAACTTTATTAAAAGAAGATAAATATTTCGTGACAAGCCCCTGTGATAAAAGTGACAAATATGATATATGCTCATTGATCATTACAGAACACCTTTCTCAATTTACCTCCACTCTCAGCCATTATTTAGTAAACCAGTCATTGCTGTAAAATTTGTTTAACAGCACCGTCATGAGCAACTTGTCAAAATCGGATTATAAATCGAGGAAAACAAATCCGAAATTGCGACTCACGTCAGTCACGAAATTTATGGAATACCGAACCCGATCTCGTCACGCACTATCTCTGAGCGGATCAAAGATCTAGTCCTAATTAATTTAGATGGCACGAAACTATGGCAAGCCCTTTTACTATTTATTCGTAAAATAAATTTTTCTTTCAAAATGAGAGATATCTCTCTAGCATAGAGAGATATCTCTTTAGCTTATGTAGATATCTCTTTAGCTTATAGAGATATCTCTTTGACTAATAGAGATATCTTAATACTTTAGAGAGATATCTCTTTCAACAAAAGAGATATCTCTTTTTGAAAGAGAGATATCTCTTTTAGTAAGAGAGATATCTTTATAAGCTAGAGAGATATCTCTTTAAACGAGAGAGATATCTCTTAAAGTTAAAGAGATATCTCTTTAACAAGTTTAAAAGAGATATCTCTCTTAATTAGAGAGATATCTCTTTAGATTTTCAAAAAGAGATATCTTTCTAAGCTAAAGAGATATCTCTTTTAATGAAAGAGATATCTCTTTTCCAATCACCCTTAAAATAAAATAACTAATTCTCCCGTTAAAAACGAAAGCGAAACAGGAAGTAATGTCTGTTAAGTCGTTCGTTTTCTGGTTATTGAAAAGAAGAGGATAAAATGGACTGATTGATACAGGTAAACAACGTTTAATTGCTTTATTGTTTTAAGCGA